>NC_061511.1:275452629-275707786 GCF_022539505.1 Lolium rigidum
TCTAATTTGATTAATGGAACAACATGCCTGGACGCTGCTGATTTGGTACTCCGTAGTACTGCCTTTATTATGGGCGGCGCCCTTTTTGTTCCTCGTGGGAGTTCCATCGGTTGAGTTGCTCAGCTCATGGCATATGATATCTCTTGGGTACTACTTCAGCTATCCTATGCTATTGGGGGATTAAGACTTGCTACGTGTTCATCCATTTGATTTGATCTTTATATGACACACTATGAAATTTAACCACTCGGTGTTCTCATGAAACTGAAGAAACCAGATGCCTAATCGTCATGCAGATCCGCTGTTTTTGGTGCAGCTGAAGACAAAAAGAATCTACATAAATGGTTAAACAAGGTATTAACCATCTCTTGCCAAGTCGTCCTAAATTTTCCTACTGCTAATGCTTTACGTTTTTAGGTCCAAAGTTCTGGATATTACAGGGATTTCTTCGTTCTTTTTTATCCGATTATTCAAAGAAAGGAGGAATCAACAGCTGCAATGTTCCTATGCTCATTGATCTGTGCAGTTGCGTGCGCTTAAGTTTGATTAGTACCCATGTAAGTGGTTAGATTGAGAATCAACTGTTGGTACACCCTGTTCAGATACGTTTACCATGAGCTACTTACATGTTCAAAATGTGCGAAATATATCATGATTTAGATAGAAGATAATTTTTAGATTGTGATATCTACCTTTCTTAAGCCATGCAGGTTAGGGATCCTTATCGAAAAAATGTAGGTTAGGGATGAAAAATACTAATACACATGCAACGGAGTGACTTCCGTATACCATACCATCATATCTCCGGCCAGCTCTTTTCTGTTTTGTATACAAACAAAAGGATACCAGTTTGACAAGAGAAACTTGCACCTTGGCTTCAAACTGCTTATCGACCTTGCCGTGCAATGACAATTACAGATTTATTTTATTTTCCTTGCCCAATTATGCCGTCGTGCGGTATGGTGCTGGAGCTTTTTGTTAAGATCAATGTAACTTCATTGAATCTGGCAGAATCAAGTCAATGTGGATATCCAAACCCAAGTGATTGGATACACATGGATCGCAACATTAGATAATATGGGTATTTTAATTGAATCGAGGCTAGCACAAATGGAATATCTGAAATTTGGTAAATACTCTTATCAAGCTTCTTACAACAAGAATTTTAAATGTGTTGTCGTTACTTGGATAAATATTTAGGGAAACGATTGTTGCTGAGAACATCTACTTTTTGCACCATGTTAACAACTCAACATAAAATAAAGCTATATGGCGGTGGTGTACCTTCCCATTCAATATTTATTTCACATACAAAATACTATTGCTGATAATTAATATTTATATTTCGTTAACGCTTCGTTTTGATGTTTGCATTGGGAGGCTTGGCATTGTATTGGGTTGAATGTCCAATACCCAAGATATTGATATTGAGAGCGAATGTCAATATTTTTGTTTGGATGTTTACATATTCAGAACCCAGGCTTGATATTGAGGTTGAATGCAAAATGTTGTTTGGATTGTCAAAGTGTGGAATTGCAATTGTACGAGACTAGAGACACATACATCTACAAAGAACTATTCTTAATATGGTAACACTCCCTAATTCAGACTTGTAAATAAGCAGTACTAAAGCGAATGCAAATTTTCTCCGGTTGATAAAATCCAAAACCAAAATTCCAGAGCTGCAAGTTGAACATAAGCTGGTAGGCTTGACGATGGTCTCAACTCTCAGCCTGTTGCTTCGCCTCCCGCAGAGGCACACACTTGGCCATACCAGCATGTCTCCTTCACGACGATTGCATCCTCTCCAGAACCTGCGGCTTCGTGATCTGCGGAAGTTGTCTTGTATCAGCATGGCGTGGCGTCGCTCACGACTGCGACCTCCGGCATCTCCGCCTGACTCCCAGAATGCGCATTGCGGAGAGGCGCGACAGGATACGCGTGCAGCGATGACGAGGCCGGACGCCGAAGTTCAGGGGAAGAGGTAGGGGCGGCGGGCTGCGGAAATGCGCCCGGATGCCGGAGCTCGGGGTGGAGGTGCGCCCACCGCCGGAGCTCGGTGGAGTAGGTCCTGTACTCCTGTACCTGCGGACACAATACAGAGATGCGAGGGAAGTGTTGGAGGGGTGAGAAAGCCGCACATGGGGAGCGCGGAGGGGCGGGAATACGGCGCCCTTCGGGTAGCCGGAGGAGGAGGGCGGGATGGGCGGCGGCCGGCGGCCGGCGGGGTACCTGCGGCGCCGCCGCTCCTTAGCTCGAGCGGGTATATCTCGTAAGTGGTAACGGCGGGCCACGGTGCCGCCAGCCCAAGCCCAATTACCCTGCTAAATAGACATCCAACAAAAACAGAAAAAACGTGGCGGCCACTCACGGTTCGCCCGCTACAGCCGCCGCGCCGCTCCCGAGTCCCGAACCCCTCCATGGCGAATTGGCGATGGAGGCTGGCGCCGCCCCACCCCTCCGCTCCCCCACTCAACTCCTCGTCTCCACCGCCGGAACAGCTCCACCGCCGCCGCCCCATCCCTCCGCTCCCCCCAACCTCTCTTCTCCCGTCACCTCCAACCCGCCCCTTGAGCAGCCGTCCGGCGAGATCTGTGAGGAACCACATGAGCCCGTCCATGCCCATGAGGAGGAGCAGGACGGCCGTCTGGTGCGGGAGAAGGAGCAGGAATGCAGCAAGATTCGTCAGACGAAGAGACGGAAGAAGGTAAGATCTAGATCACGATTTTCATCTTCACCTCGATCTCCTGATGATACAATAGTGTGCACTTTTACTTTTCATGACCTGCTAGGTTACTTGAATCTTACTGTCGATGTGTTGCTTGATAAAGCTATCTTTGAATTTCTGGAACTCAATGAAATGAATACTCATACTGAAGTTGTGGATTTCCTTCAGCCACAATTGCATACACATTTTCACTGTTGTTCACTACAGCTTCAGCAGCAACCGGTTTTACTAAAACCTAGCCCTTCTCCCTTCACTTTTACCTCATTCAAGAGCCGGTAGATCAAGCAGGTGGTGATTTATGCCTCATTCAGCTCTGTTTTTTTTTTGTTGTTGTTTCTCATCTAATGATTTATGCTCATATCATTCTGTTCAATTATCCTACGAAGATCAATCTATGACTATCTAGTGTCCGGTTTGTCGTGCATGATCAATCTTTGGCATAGAGTAATTGGCATCCGGTTTGTCTCTAGGAGTAGATAGGGAATGGAGATGAGGATCAATTAGGCACACATGCTGGTGTATAAAAATCGGCTCTGCCAAGAAAAATACTGTACTTGCTGATGACTGTCAAAAACATTGGTCAGAAGACAAGTCCTCTCTACAGTATATGAATTTCTGAATTTGTCAAGTGATAGTTACAGTATATGAATTTCTGAATTTGTCAAGTGATAGTTACGAGTATATGAATTTCTGAATTTGCTATATTCCTGTACATTCAAATAAAACACACAGATAACATTCCTGTACATTCAAATGGAACAAAGAGAGTATTCAACAATATTTCTGCAGAGGGAGTATTCAACAATATTGTTGTACATTCAAATAAAACAATATTTCTGTACTTTCATCTGCAGGTTATTAACTTCCAATGGAACCGAAGAATCAAGTACAAGTACAGCAGGTCCAGCAGCGGCGGACAGCGGGTTCCAGCATCTGGGGCGGAGCGCGGGAGGCCGCTAGATCCCAGCTCCCTTCGCTTGCGTCCACGTCCTCAGCTCCATTTGCCTGTGTCGATCTAAACGGAACTGTAACATCAGCAGAAAAGCAAATCTTGCGCACGCTCCATCGAGAAAGGGACTGATGGATTACTTTTGTATCGTCCTCTTCCCGGCCGGCCGCACAGCGACGTGATGAAGTCGGTCGGCCGAGAGATCGAGTTGACAGGGTGCCTCCTCTTCTCTTCTCGACGAGTAAAGAGTCAAAGTCTAAGTCACACGCGACGCACGCGTAGGCTCTACCCCTCCTCACATATATAGATGGGAGGAGGTCAAGGTTTGAGGATTGAAATTTGAGGAAGGGAGGGGTGGTATGGGCGGGAAGAAGATGGGGTTAGAGGAAATTTCGGTTCTGTTAGTCGCATGTTGCTAGGAGCAGCGATTTGATGGGGATGGATCGGTAACGTGGAGGGATGATTGGTGGCGAGATGAAACGTCGAGGCCAACCCTCTTTCACCGATTATAGGCTCTTTCTCATAATAAGTGAGATGCGATCCTCCAGCAATCACGTCCAGCCACTATTAATTTCCAGGAGCTACCTAAATCAACGGAGTGATCAACTCCAAAGTGAGGAAGCCAACTCGCGTAATACGTGGGAACTGGTAGCTAGATAGATCCGTTAAGGGCATGTACATTGGTTTAGACGGATGCTGTCTGTACATGTCATCTATAGACAATGATACAGACAGTGTATACAATAGTCTGTCTGTAAATTATCTATTTTTAGTCATAGCAATATGTGAGTATAAGTTATAGACACCCTTCATACAACATCAAAAATGGTGTCTGTAAGCTGTCTGTAAGAAGCCTACAGACTGTCTGTAACTTTACAGACAGCCTCCTTCTCTCTCCTTATTCTCTTTCCTCCACATCACCAAAATCACCTATAACTACCTCTTATAGACAGCTGAGTCATCACCATTGTACATGCCCTAATGACGGAAAAACATGTACACTATGTGCATTGTTCATCCTAACCGTGAAATCCATGCATGGACTCTTTCTTTTTTGCATGGGTTTCAAGGGAGAATGGAAAGAGAGATATGGTTACTGCTAAAACGGCCCCTCAATCGTCTAATAGCAAGTACTTTTACTCTAAATTAATTAGTTTACATTTGGTCTAGATACGTATGTTTGTCGGCGTGTTTTACCAACGTACTACTTCGTTCGGGATTATAAGACCGGCACAGATTTCTAAGTTGTCAATTTGACTAACATAACATTAATTTTACAATGTGAAAATTATGTCACTAGCAAGTAAAACATCTAAACTTTGATATATGTTTTATAATAAATATCTTTTATTACGTTAGTTAAATTTACGACCTAGAGATAATCAGCAGGGAAATGAATTCCCAGAATTATTACACACCCTGCTACACAAAGCTCATCTTCATTTCTTACATGTGCGGCTTACAAAAACAAGGAAAATACATTTTGTGCTAGTAGTATCAATTGGCATATTTAACTGTGTATTGCTTCAGCTCTGACCGTCCGGCACGTTCAATCTTTGAGGCATCTCCAAAATTCTGTACCAAATTACGAACAAAATTATTTCGTTCATATTTTTTATGCACATACGAACAAAAACATATGCCGTGCTCGTTTAAACTTGTGTACCATATACACTTCATTAACAGGATGGAGCTACTGGACTTGGTAAGGTTCAAAAGACACATCATGCAGCTCCAAAATTAAATTAACCACACGCGCCAGGTCCAGGCCATCAGTAAGCTCATGCCAAGCTGTTCACGCTAACGACATCGATCAATAAGCTACCTCATGTCTCGAGGAACATCAATAAGCGAAAGCTCGAGCATTAGCTCACTAACCACCTACTAACAGCAACATCACACACACCCACGAACGAGAAAACAAGTCTGGTTTGGACGGCCATGGCCAGCTCCAAATCCACTTGCGTCCCTTCACGAGGCGCATGGCGACTTGCTGCTCTGTCGCCTCCGTCTGATACTGTCACCGCTTGAACAAACTCGGCTCGTCGTCATCAGCAGACCAAGAAAGATTCAAGTCCACAAATTCGACACAAACAAGATTCACTAGCTATGCATCAACACGGTACAAGAGGATGTTCAACAATTGGCAGCTACAAGTTTCACTGTTCGCTAGCAAGAATTACCAATGCTTCTAGGGTATCATGAGCTCAGCTATCAGTTTCACCGTTCGCTGGTTGACTCTCCACATCTTCTGACCTGCTCATCATCTCAAGCAATCTAGGGCTGCAAGTCCTTCTTAGCCTGCACACACGAGTGCATAAATATGACAGTTGCAAGGATATACAAGTTCAGTACTAGCCCTAGTTGATCGGCATTGAGCATTCAGGTTTTTCGCACAAGAAAAAAATTAACATTTAGTCAACATGGATGGGATATCGACAAGTTCAAGCTTTAGCATTCAGGCATATAATTCAGAAACAAAAGTAGAGGTTCGCATACAAAAATGATGACCAAAGCTAGAACATACTACAGATCATTTCAAGCAATGCAAGAGACGGATGTTATTTATGAGTAGAATGAAAAATCACTTAAAACAAGTCTAATGGATGAAAATTACATATATTTAAAAAACAGCTAGGCAGGACTACCAACAGATTGAAAACATTGCCTTTTAATTATTATTAAAAAAGGACCATGATAGAACCCCTAACATGAACAATGGTTTTATTTTTGTTTTACTGTAGTTATGTACAATCTCCGTAGTTAGACTACAAATAAAAAAAGATTACATGGTTTTAATTCATTCTGGCATAATTTCGACTGAAAAATTTTCGGCCATATAATCTGTTATTGCTAGGTAACACGCTTGGCTCATCTTTCAGCTCTAAACAACAAGAGGGCAATACAAAATCAAATGCACAGCCGAAACAAGTATCAATTATGGCACATCATCCATTTGAATGTACCTGTAGTTCCTCGGTTTGTGCTCGAGTGGATATCTATTCTCCCGCCATTCAGCAATGTCTTTGCACTCGGCGCCGGTGAGCTAAACCGCATCAGCAATTTTCCAACTACAAATTGTAAGAAGGAGTAAACATCTTGAAGTTATAACAACATAAAAAAAGACCAACAAAGCATCAGCCAAACAAAGAAGAATTGATGCAATTGTGGCAATTGCCAAATAATAATTGCCGAACGATACGGATGCTTTCTCAGAAACAATAATTATCTCACTAAGCTCCCTGTTCTTACCCATGTCAATTGCCACGCCACACACATAAAGGAGGCAGCCCATATCGGCCGCGAGATCATGATCTGCACGGCGGTGGCAACAGCAGCGGCGTAAGTAATATCAAGAACGGAAGCAGCCACACTGTCGGTGGAGGAATCGATGTCGAGGCCAGCACAACAGCCCAGCCCTATGGTGTGCTGGCAGTGCGACAACCAGAATGACAACATGCCATGGACCATGTCCGCCACGCGTGGATCAGAGCCGCACATAGGCGTCGCGAAGAGAGTTGGGCGTGGCGGTGACAGCGGAGCCAAGAACACATACGCATGAAGTCCACGAAGACCGCAAGTGAGCTAGCCAATGGCCACCACATGGCTGCAGTCACGATTCAGACCGCGGCTAGAGTTAGCTGCAGAGTCTCCTACACGGACGGATAGGCGACACAATGGGACGTGTAGGACGTGTAATAGAGAGAGAGGTCGATACTAGGTCAAAAAGTTGAGCTGTGGGGTTGGCCGGTTCTGGCTATAATTCGGCGTGATGCCAGCGACCGACTGACAGGTAAGGGGAACAACAAGATCATGCCAGGACCAAATCGTAGAAACCAACCCATTACCACTTAAATGTAAACCAACAGTTCATCACATCTATGGTTGAATAACTTGAGAAGGCAATGTTAATAACTCGAGCTAAGCTAAATACAGATGAATCATCTTAGGAAGAACATGCCAGGTATGTACCATGATACATTAATGGGGAACTATGGTCGAGCCTGATAATCCAGTACCACGTATCACACCGTGTGCACAGTGCATATGTAGCTGACATTTATCTAATACCATCCAGGAAAACAAATATAACTTGTCAAACTGATTCCTTTTCCATACTCCTATTCACAAACCTATAAACCTGAAACAAGTTTGGGACCAACTGCTAGTCAAAACATTTTTCAACTACCCTTACTTGCCGTGCAAAATACAAGCTGATTGAGAACTTAGATCTGTTTTCCTATATAGAAAGAGAACAATGTATCACTCTCCACAATCAATTATCTGACAACAGCAAAAGTAGCCAGTATATATTACCTTAGTCAAAATGTGCGTTTATATCTTACCTTTATACTACATCCGTTCCAGTTTATAGATCCTGCGCGTACCCCTCGGTCGTCTAATAGTAAAACTGACTTCATTGCACTTAAGTTGGGGTAATTACAACAAACTAGATATAGATGTGCGCCTTGGCGCACGACCCCATGAATTTCAGGTTACTTTAAATTTTGAACGGCCACTGACATTTGTTGAAATTCAGCCAACAGTATGTTATCTTTTAGTGTGACACCATGGGAGCCTTGTTTCTGTCCACTGAGTTACTGCCTAAATCAAGACCAAAATTATCACATCAAAGATATCCAAGAGAAAAGGCTAGAAGAAGAAAATAGTTGCACTCTAAAACATGCTTTCAGTTGAGTCATTTCAGTGAAATTACCCATTGCTAGTCCCATTGATAACTGAAACTGAAGACTAAACACCGCGGAGTCAGTAGGTTTATAAAGTGCAACCTACGATTCTTAGGATCATTCTTACCTTAATCTTCAAGCTCTGCCTGAGAACCCTGTAAAAACATGACACATCTTAACTAATAGGTGTCGTTAAATCTAATTGATGCGAATGAGTAACATAGAGGCAACATTAGTAGCACTATCTCATTTGATATTTTGATTGTCTGTTTCAACAGTAGCTACTGAATAAGATTGTTGATATAGGTTCCTTCTTTTTAATGAGACAACATCTACTGAAACAACAAATGCTAATGAGTTTGAATTTCCTTCTGCTTCAGTTCAATCACAATAACAGATCTTATCATTGTTAGCAGCTCCTGCTATATCCGTTCCTTACAAAAAAAAGAACCAACTGAATATTTCAGTTTTAGTATGTGCCTAACAAATTCTTGATGCTACTAACATACCTTTTAACTCAAAAAATTACATGAGGAATAGCTCAAATATATATTTGTGTAATAGCATAATTAGCTGATCAATGAATGCATAATCTGTGATTTTTCTACAAATATCATTGCATGCCATATTTTCCTTCCCAATAAAAATATAAAAGGAACGCAGCAAATGATGAATTGAAAATGCATACTACTAAAGAGCTGATACATGATCGATATGGTAGGCAAAAACTGAAACGACATGTTTTGACCTAACAGATTGCTAGCCAACGAAAACCTGAAGACCTAGAGGAAATAATCAGAGAATCTAAGATCAATTGTCTTACAAGAATGTTGGTCATTTGGGGGCCAAAATATAATCGTTATCTCAATATTCTGAGAAAAGGGACGTAAAACAGTGAATGAAGCTAAAATGAGAGATGAACGGACATGTCAAGATCATGCAAAATTAATTAAAAGTCATAAAACACCTGAAATTTATGTACGCAAATTACAGAGGCTGCAGTGTGTGCATTCAGTCCTAAAGCTTCATCTTTCAAGATCTTATATGAAAATCTACTGGTTTGGTAGAGCACTAACCTACCGCGCGATTCACCTGATACATTTACAATGTATAAAGAAAATCAGAGAGAACAAAATTGTACAGTTTCAGAAAAAAAAAAGGGCAGAGGAGGTGTAACTCCTACTCACATGTATAACCAGCACTGTACATTCGATCTTCTTTAATTTGTCTGAAGATATTGACAGTTAATTTATTAGGACATCAAATACACTACATTTCACAATGAAAATAATAGATGACCCAGACTTACCTTGGAATCAAATTAAAGTGTCCTTCAATGGGTAGAGAACATGTATGACTGATAGAATACAACCGTAAAGGATGGGGCCTCTTAGTTTTTCCAAATGTGAGGACAAGTTCACTGTCTGTCCGCTCCAAACTAATTGCCCATACAGGATCAGATCCTCTTATAGTACCCACACTCTTCTTTTTTTGAAGTCAACAACCTATAGTTTTGTACTCTCAACAATAAACGCAAATACCGGAGACTAAATTCAGAGAAAGCTAGAAATAAATTCGATGGTGACAAGAAATATGAAATACTTAACCATCGGGAATTGTTCAATCCTACACAAAATGGTATGGCACCAATAATTAATTAACTATCAAAGGACAAAGGATAAAAATAGCATCATGGTTGCCTAGTTTTTTTCCTAAATCTCAGTCACGTATTCCTGGACCTCGTTATCGTCAGTCTCAGCTGCCTCCTCTCAGCAAGGTGACCCCTCCTCACCGGATCTCAAATGTGAAAATGAAAAGATATCTTGCTTAGAAAGCAGTAAGGGCTTTCAGGATTCAATTAACAAAAGAGTAAATTAATATGTATAGGTGATATGACTGACCATGTTTATAATTTCCACCTCACCTGAAATACAAAAATAAACTCTAAATGGAATCATGCACATCAATAGTTGGTAAGTAGAATTAAAGAGGAATAACAAGACAGGACCACAGACTTTGCTTCTTCAGCATCCAAAAATATAGCAACATCACCCAGAAAGAGAGAGATCAATCCAAAATTCTTGCTCCATGGTCGATGAGATACCCCACTTCTATGCAAGGACGCAAAACAACAAACACATCGGACTATACAGATAAACTTAATATCATCATCGTGAATTATACTGTAGTCTATTCATTTTTTAAGCTCTAATCCTAATGTTCAAGATATGTAGCAATCGCTTATAAATACATTACATTCATTTTCACTTAGAGGATGACAAATCATACAGAAACACCAGGTGAGATAACCATGATATTTCTCCTCTGATAAACCACTTTCTCTTGCATTAGGAAAATTATTCAGAAACGCTACAAAAAGTTCCATTCATCGGCCAATAAGGCATGGCCATTCATCGGCCATATGTACCTTTAGTTTATATGAAGTGTCCTAGCAGCTTCTCCAATCTTTGTGATGATTCCTTTTAGAGCACACGGTGAGGTCAATCATGTCTTGTTTTGCTCCTACCACAGAATCTGTAGAGTTAAGCACATTGCAATGAGATATAGTATCTACAAGAAATCACAAGAATTAAGGAGGCAAATAATATCGAGAAAATCGGCCATGAGCTGAAGTACAAATAAAAGAGTGTCATCAGTGAAAAGACAATGGGGAAAATAAGTGAATGTGTTATTGTTTCTTAAGACCTTCTTGATTTAGATAAAATGCAAGAGGTTCTAGCTAAGATAACAAATAAATTCATAGTGTCACTATAGAATCTACAAATCTTGTCCTAATATTCAGTACAAAAAACGCTGAATCCGCGGCAACTGAATGTAAAAGAAAAGTGACAGTATTGTGCAATTTACATAACAGATGGTCTTTCCTCACATGCCAACAATGTTATCCAGCCATATGCTCGTTTATATGGCCAAATAAACAAACCCGGAGAAATTAAACAATGTCAAACAATGTCATAAGAGAGGAAGAGGGAGAGGATAGGAGTACAAGGATAGAGCACGCGAGAGATGCATAGGTACAATGCAAGCGGCGTCGATGAGGAGAGATGGAAATCGGGATAGCTAGTGTGTTGCCGGGCGAAACGAGCCCTGATTGGTTCGCCCGTCAGAATAGAATTACCATTCCTTAAGTGGGGTCTTTTGATAGCTCAAATAACTACTAATACTGTAATATTAATTAATATTCCCACAACAAAAAACTCTTGCCAGATAAGGCTGTGGCAACAATTTGGATCAATGTACATTTGCAGTTGCAGGAATCAAAATTTGCAAAAAGACATGGCAAGTGGTTGATGCAAAACAGCAGCATTTGTGTGCACACAACATCTATTATCATACTTCACAAAAAAATCACCAAACCTATTCCTTCCACAACATACTATGATCTGATGCCCTCATCATAGAACACGGAGAACTAAATCACTAATTCCACATAGATTTAATTCCACACAGATTGGCCGAATGCTATATATCAACAACAAACCAACAAGAACGTATCTAGGCCCGCATACTTTCCTTTTAAGCATTTAATCATACACGTCCCCTGCTTTTAAGTTCTAAACAAAGTTGCCCAACAAGAAAGGAAGAAACGTCCACTCTAATATACCAAATCGTACTGGATATGAACTATAGCAGCCCAATCTTGAGGGCAGCAACAAGAACCAGCCGGTAGAACCTCTAGGTACGCCAAACATCGCAAAGGAAAAGGGGATCGAGTGCATACGGACGAGTTCATACGCAGATAAATTACAAAGGCGAGGGTCACCTGTGCGAGGCCGGTGATGAGTCCGCGGAACGTGGGGTGGACGCCGGCGTGGTGCTTGAGGCGGCCGGCGATGGGGTTGCGCAGCGTCCAGGCGTGCTCGCCGCCGACGACGTCTAGGCGCGCCTTCGCTGCCGTCGCCCAGGCACACGCTTGCCGCCGCCGTGCCCAGTTGCGCGCTCGCCGCCGCCGTCACCCAGGCACACGCTTGTCGCCGCCGTGCCCAGTTGCGCGCTCGTCGCCGCCGTCGCCCAGGCGCGCGCTCGCCGCCGCCGTCGCCAGGCGCACCTTCGCCGCTGCCGTCTTCGGGTGCACGGTAGCCATCGCCCATGCGCGCGCTCGGCTCCGTCGCCCAGTCGCATGGTCGGCGCCGCCGCCGCTGCCATGTTACGAGAGGGGATTGGGAAGGAGCATGGGGCGCGATTGGGTGAGGTAGGGTTTCGGCTGGCGCGGTGAAGATATTTTGCACGCTAGCTCGCCACCCCCGAAACGAGCCGTAGAGACTGACGTGTGGACCCGCCGAACCGTAGGACCCAAACGCAGCCAAATGCGGGTAAACAACGGCCAGTGCATGGCTTTCGCTAGCGCGCTGCTGCCAGAAACGGACGGCTGAGATCGAATGTTAAAAATTGGACGGTTTACATGCTCCGATCGCTGTGAATCCCCCTATGGGGGTCATCTATTATACCTTTAGATGTGGACGTGCCATGTATTTTTTACACTAAAAACTGAATCAAGCAACATTAATTTAACAACAAGAAATGCTGGAATCAATGAGGGATTTTTTAAAGTGGATCTAGACAAATTCCTCCTATATTGTGGTGCCCAATTTTTTACAATCTGTAAGCTGCATGAAACAGCACAAATGCTGACCCGAGTCTTCTCATAGATAAAAGGAGGCTATTGCCAATTCATCCTAAATGTGTTACATTATTTTGCCACGAATAGAGTTGAGATCACACATACAATTGAGATACACAGACTACATACTATGTTATGCAGACTGCCTCTTGCTTCCTTGACCAGCAGGATAAGGAAGATAGGATCAAAATTCAAGATGAGCATACTACACAAACTAGCAGCAAAACAGAGTGTCGCGCCGGAAAACAGTAGTGACTTAATCGAATCCAGCTTTGTGAGATAGAGAAGGGGCTTACCGATGTGCCTTGGATGCCGCCTCGTTCTCACGTATCTAGCCTAGATATGTCAAACCACACTGCCCCAGTACTCCCAGTGGCCTCATGTATCTATAGAAGCATAGGAACCAGATCAGATCGTTGTGCACTTCAAAGGAACACAAGTTGAACAAACAAGATAGATAGATAGATAGATAGATAGACAGATAGAGATGTTTTATTACCGACAACCACATCATCGGTCGGGAGCGTCAGGTCGTATCTTGGACGACCATCAATGGGGGGAAAGAATAAGGGTCGGTTGATTCATACAGGGAGCAATGGTATTGATGTTCCTTTAGAGGCTCTCCCTGGCACAGGTGGTAAGCAGGTAGATGGGGCCTGTCTCACTCTTGTCAGGGAGGAGATATGCACCTAACCCCACGTGGCCCACTGCAATCAGCATAACAATCACAGATCAAACCGAGTAACAAGCAAAAGCATTGGGAAAACTAATGAAAAGTTGTTTTAAAACCTTCGCATTTGCTGTTTTCAGAGGCACCATGACTAACGATTTCCTTATTCAAGTAGTAAGCCAAGGAAAAGGATTAACAAGCTGGCAAGGATGAGCAACAAAATAAGTGAACTGCTGAAAAAGGTCGTGTATTAGTTCAACATACATCTCTACATTCCAGAATCACCAGATAAGGGGATAGCACTATTAGAACGAGACGGTGCGGAATTAACAAGATAACAGTAGCTAAACACTTGAGTTCACAATGATAGTTTGCCGCCTGGATATGTCATTCATTAAAATAATAAAAAATGCACACCCCACAAAGTACCATGACACAGAATGCTTAAGATAAATATCAATTACTCTCTGCAGGCCAACGACATGATAACATGATCGACAATAGAGAATCATTATAGACCAATGCATTTCCATTAGTAACTACAAAAGATACAATCTAGTCATCCATACCCACCTAAATAGCAACTGTAAAGTAACACCGCAGGTCACCAAACTGTTGGGAGCCACATGGCACAACAAAAGTATGGCTAAATTATAATTACTCTATAGGCCACACCAAATGTAGTGCTCCCAACAAAATTATTACTGTACTTCCATAGAAGTAATAAGAGAACGTGAGAAACAGAAATTCATGAAAAAGCATTACTGATACTCTTGTAAGAACCAAAAACATGGACCATCCACCCACCTAAACCAGAATAGAGCATAAACCAACTCAATGCTAAGAAAGCACATGTTTTCGTAAACTTCAATATTGCAATATACATGCACTGTGTAATTTAATTCTAAACAAGTATATACCCTTATTGGATTTAAATAAATGTCACAAGAACACATCAATACCTATACATGCTACAACAAATATATCTACCAGCACACACCTGAGGTACTGAATAATGAACAACTTGACAGTGATATTGTACCATCATTGTGGGGTTCTAAATTCCCATTGAAATAGAAATCACTTCCTTTTGAGTTGACGCACCACAATGAGTCATTGTGTTCATCTTGCACAAGTAATATTATGATACCAGTACTCATCCCGGTACTTGGTTACATAACGTTGAACTCCAAAAATAAATAGATACGATGCATACCTGGTTCCTAGGCATCGATGCCTATTTAGGTTAATATTGGCATCCACAAAAAGAAAAAAGAAACAACAACAAAACCATACATTTCGCTATGTGTTCAACTAAAAAGCACGGACTTTGTGTTAACACTTCCATCAAGTCTGTTGTTTATCACAAATCAGCAAGCATGAAGGGCAAGGATGTGGCACTCATCCTTACCAAGACCGTGACATGAAAATCTTCCCTAATAAGGTAAACCTGAAGCTCATTTTAACTTTGGCTATTTCATTGGTTCGAGCTGATACCTATGAAAATAGTCTCATCAAAAAAGAACTAGGAAACTAATCAGGTCACCTCTATCTTTATCACACAGAACTAGGTAGTCATTTTCTCTTTATTTGCTTAGATGAGAACAGAGCCAACTGTTCCAAGTTTTCAAACACCAAAGAAATTATTTTTCACATACATAAAACGCAAGAGAAAATGCACACAACACCCAGGTCAGTACCTCAACTCTGAACCTGAACTAAAACAGCACAACACATTTTGAATCTTTCCAGGTTTCCGTCTGGCCGGATCCGGCAACAATGGATAGCACCAGCGATGGATAAGCTATGTATGCACAGAACGTCCATCTGTTTCTCCTGACAAAGTGGATGTATGTCTATGATGACACTAGTAATCTTGTTCAGCACATATTCACATCAGAGAAGCACCCCAGGTTATCAAAGACCAAGCACATGTTTTAAAAAGCATGTGTCCGGCCTGATTCGGCGGCCAAGCCACCGCCAGGCCACATCACTGGCAAACTGGTCCGGTTCCGCTACCTTAGACACATGCAGAATGCAGAAGGAAAGGCATCAGTAAGAGATAAGGACTCGTAATAGGACCATGAATAAGATTGGAGAAGACTTGGTGTGGCTGCAGTACCTTACCATATTGAAGACTTGAAGCCTCACTGTAGATTTTAGGGTCACTTTCTTTTTCTCTATTGTATGCATCCATTCTTGGTCCTCTTCTTGTATGCAGCACACAAGGTTTTCTAGTAAGAAACTAAAAGCAAGAGCAGCCTTGTTAGCAAACATGTAGGTACATGTCTATATGCCCCGTCTATACAATTATGGAAATTGCTATACAAGAAGAACCTTATTAGAAGAAGTACGCCACTGCCATCGCACTGAGCGGTGAACTCACCGCCATCTCACGGACAGCTTTGCACCATTGCGGGCGACACCAAAGGTGGTCCTGTAACATTTCAATATCAAGTTATCAATTGGAAGATTTGAGCACCTGTTAATAACTGGGAAAGAATAGTACTAGCATATTCCTTACAATATTACTAGATGATTTAAAGTTGCGGCCAGATCAAAGGGTACTTAGTCACTTATAGATAAGCTCAATTATCTTTCATTGTTTTATTTCCAGGCTAGGATGGTTTCCAATGTAAAACAACCTAGGCAGATTCGAGCATCGAGCCTAGCAGGCTAGCACTTCTCTTGCTAATCCAAACTCTGCAAAGCACGGGTTTAGATGGGAATTAAATAGTAATCTTTCACCTAGAGTCATATGGGAAGATGGTTACTCTGTGACCAAGAGATCATATACAAACCAATAGAGGGTAATGAGTAGGTTCTGATTTTGGAAATTTATTTCAATAGTATGTTCCAAAAACTGAGTCCAACATGAAATCCTATTATATGAATGGCCAGATCGCTTCCTGTTTCTCGGGCAGTAACTAATAGCTTCCTGGTGGTGACCAAGTCATCTGACAACATAATCTTTCCAAAACCTCAAGTAAATGATCACTCATCTTTGATTATTAATTTGAACATTGCTATGTAAAATGGAGAAGGTTTTGTTGACGGCTTTATTTTCACTAGAAATAGTAAGATGGCCGTCCATATTAGGACATTTTTTGTATAAAATAAATCCTAATTATCAAGGTGAGACCCTACCCAAGGTTCAGAATGTAGATACACAAATTAACGCTGAACTTTAACAGCCTGGCAGCTCTGCCAATCGCTGTGAGGAACCCAAGTATCCTATCTGGCAATCAAAACAAGGTAATGTGGCCTAAGAAAAAATTGCACAGATAAATGCATACATACAAGGGTTCTATAGTTTTGAATGCATACATACAAGGGTTCTATAGTTTTGATAAATCCAAACAAACTTTTTATTACAATAATACAAACCA
Source organism: Lolium rigidum (assembly GCF_022539505.1). NCBI lineage: Eukaryota > Viridiplantae > Streptophyta > Magnoliopsida > Poales > Poaceae > Lolium > Lolium rigidum. The sequence continues at coordinate 275,469,696 of NC_061511.1, forward strand.
TCAAAGAAAAAGTAAATATTTCATCTGCAAATAAAAACCTGCACGGATATAGAAATTGGAAGAACACAAACAAATCCAAAAGAAAAAAACACTTGATACCAAATTATCCCCCACCAAAATTTGCACCAACTAAAGCTAATATGAGCGACTCAAAAGTCAAAAGACAAAAGAGATAGGTTTTCTCCAGGGACTGGTCCACTTAATCATCAGGCCATGCAACCATTAGCACTAAGCCCCAACACTATCACACCATACATACAACATATCCACATGCATACACATGCTGCAATTTTTTCTTCCTTTGAGAGTATAAGCTCCAAAGCTTTTTTTTTTGGTCATGTCGGCAAGGGACCTGAAATTGCAACAGCAATTGAAAACTATGTACTGCATAAGAGCGGGAGTGCATTTTGTTCAATCAGTAGCAAACCTGAACCGTTTTCGTTTTCTCTACAACAGTCATAGGATAGCCAGCATCATAAAACCATGGACAATCGGATACGTTCACAGCCAGCAGAAAAGAAAGACCATGGCCATTCCACATCCTACTACATCACACCTAGCAGGGGCCAGCGGAGTTCATCAACATGATATATAGATAAAAACGAAACGAAATTTGTAAGGAATATGGATTTAGGAGCAGGAGGAGAGGGGCCTCACAGGGAAGTTGCAGCTTGGGGAGTTGGCCGACGACAGCAGGAATGGAATGGTCTCCGGCAGCAACATATCGGGAGGGAGCCGAGGGCTGCAGCTGGGGAGGTTGTCCATGATGTTGCCCGTGGCCGGGAAATCGACCACCACTCCTCCTCCTTGTCTCCCTGCGGCGAGCTCCAGGGTAGCAGGACGTGGACGCCGTGGAGGAGATCCTCCACCTTCATAGCGTTGGCCTCTGCTGCTGCTTGGGCAGTCTCCCACGGTTGCTGCTTCGAGGCAGAGAGAGAGAGAGAGAGATGGAGGCGGAGGGGCGCCGTCAGCCCAGGTCGTTGGAGGCGGGTGGGGGTTCTCGACTCAGCTACAGGCGCTCCGGATGGCGAGGACCAGCACCCAACGGAGGTTCTCCACGGCGGCCTCTAGGGCACGGCGGACGCGCGGGGAACCAATTGGGTGAGTGGCCGTGTACGGTGGCGGCGGAATTTGGTGGGTGGGGGTGGCGGGTCTTGCAAAATAATTCACTGAAGAGATTTGGTATGACTTGGTCGTTGGTTGGAAGATAATCCCACGTTAATTAGGTCTCCTTTTTACTGCCCAATCAGCTCTTCCTTTTTTACAGGGACGGAGTATTATTGCCCCGTAAAACTAGGAGCTGTTGACTCACAAGTCTGCCCAATCAGCTAGCAACTAATTTTTTTGCTCAACAATTAAGGAATTGTATCGCAAATTTAATCGGGGATTTGTTTCCGTGATTTGTGAGTCAACAAACGGCCATAATTTTACGCTCTTAGCTAGTTTAGTGGTGAGACTCGAATGTACATGCTCTCTTACCTGATCGCTCGAAACAAATTTATGGTGACTAATGGAAAGTTGTTTACTACTATACAACACACAGATCACGATAAATTTACCAATTAAATCGGAGCACCGACATGTGTCATGTGTCATGTATTAAGTCCTGAACTTGTAGGATGTTATTAATTAATTATATGGTTGGTTTTTCACAGTCGCAAATGAGTAATACTTACTAGTTTATACATGCACTATATTGCAGTAGGCAAAACCGTACACTACATTGGCAACATGGGTTGAAGCTAGCTCTCTAGATTGATTTTTTTCTTCAATAAATAAATACTAGCTTGATAGCAAGGCCACTTTCATCGGATTTTGCTTGTTCAGTAATTACTACCTCTCCCTCCTACTCCGTATTATAGACGCATTGGCTACCCGCGGTAATGACTCTCTAATCAGGCTACCTTTTTACTACTTCTTTATCTCTTCGGAATCAGCTCCTATTAATACGGCATGCATTGGAAATTTCTGTTACTAGAGAAAAATTAGGGAACATGGCACTAAATTTTCGGGGAATTAATAGTCCGTCCTTCCACTACTCCAATACCTTACTGAAAAAAGAAGAGGGTCTAGACTTGGGTACCTAAGAATGTACGTACTAAGACCAACGAAAAAATAGCGCGCTATTTCACGCTAATAGCGGCGTTATATCGTATTTGCGAGTTGAACGTTACGCTATGCATTCTAGGCACGCTATGGCGCTAGGCGCGCTAAAGATGCGCTATTTGGTGCTATTCGCTATTCCGCATAGCACGATATTTTGCAGCGTAGTTTTTAGTAGCTCATTCCACATTTTGACCCACTTGCGTATCCTAAATCCCTATAATCCAGGCAACCCTAGACTAAGAAACTCAGATCGTGTACTCCCCAACTCCTTGTCACCTGCTCTGGACGATGATGTGACATTGCAGCTCCCCCCCCTCCCCCTTCTCCTCTGTCAATCGTTGGTAAGCGACCACGCCTAGCTTCACCTTCACGCCTTCACCCCGTGCCTCTGTTCCCCTCCTCCAATCCTTCTAGTTCGGGACAATGTGAATGTGAACTATGGTTTGTGATTTTGAGACTATGTCATATCAAGTTATAGACTATGTGAACAATCTCTGGTTGATGTTTGGCTGCAAAATATCATATCCGAGATTTTATAGCTGCAGAGTGCTATATCTATTATCTTCTCTTTCTTAATAGATGGCCCCATTTTGCTGGTCTTACAGTGAGCCACGTCACCTGATAATAATTTTCACCTCCCGCATTGTTCCCAGTCGTAGTCCCTCCTTTCAATTGTAACCGAAAGCTGGCCATCAATCTCCCCTTAATCACTTTTGTTACCGTGCAATCAATTCTAATTACCTCTCTAATGCTGACATAATACTAGAAGGAAACGGCCGGCTACTGCTAAAATTCTCCACCGGACAAGCCACCTTGCAGTCATTAACACAGTCATTAAGAATTCCCATTAAAAAGTAGTCATTGAGCGTTCAGTTTCAGTTCCCAATTTATTACTCCACCGTTTCGGCCTACATGCAGCCCATCGCTTCATCTTCGTTGATCTCACCCGGGAGCGAGTCAACCAGCTCCCTTATAAAAAAACCCAACGACACCATGCCCCTTCTTCTCCTCCACGATCTCTACTAAGAAATTGAAGGAGGGGTTCAGAGGTAGTCTGCGATTGTGGAGGCAGGTGAAGGGACAAACATGCCAATAAAAACCATGCTCCCCTTCAATATGCGTTATAGTCATGGCTCCGCTTCTCCACGTTATCAGCCAGATTACCACATATTTCTCATCATAGCTCTGCTTAGTTCTCAACTTTGATAGGTGTTGGATGGTGGATATTTAATTCTTCGCCCCCATGAGCTTTGCTTCGCCTTCCATGGGGGATTTGGACGACACAGCTGTTGGTGTAGCTTATCTGTCGTTCTCTTGTAGATTGGTATTTTCTGGCCTTTCTCGGATGCCTCCGCTGGCTTGGGATTTTGGAATCTAATTTGATTAATGGAACAACATGCCTGGACGCTGCTGATTTGGTACTCCGTAGTACTGCCTTTATTATGGGCGGCGCCCTTTTTGTTCCTCGTGGGAGTTCCATCGGTTGAGTTGCTCAGCTCATGGCATATGATATCTCTTGGGTACTACTTCAGCTATCCTATGCTATTGGGGGATTAAGACTTGCTACGTGTTCATCCATTTGATTTGATCTTTATATGACACACTATGAAATTTAACCACTCGGTGTTCTCATGAAACTGAAGAAACCAGATGCCTAATCGTCATGCAGATCCGCTGTTTTTGGTGCAGCTGAAGACAAAAAGAATCTACATAAATGGTTAAACAAGGTATTAACCATCTCTTGCCAAGTCGTCCTAAATTTTCCTACTGCTAATGCTTTACGTTTTTAGGTCCAAAGTTCTGGATATTACAGGGATTTCTTCGTTCTTTTTTATCCGATTATTCAAAGAAAGGAGGAATCAACAGCTGCAATGTTCCTATGCTCATTGATCTGTGCAGTTGCGTGCGCTTAAGTTTGATTAGTACCCATGTAAGTGGTTAGATTGAGAATCAACTGTTGGTACACCCTGTTCAGATACGTTTACCATGAGCTACTTACATGTTCAAAATGTGCGAAATATATCATGATTTAGATAGAAGATAATTTTTAGATTGTGATATCTACCTTTCTTAAGCCATGCAGGTTAGGGATCCTTATCGAAAAAATGTAGGTTAGGGATGAAAAATACTAATACACATGCAACGGAGTGACTTCCGTATACCATACCATCATATCTCCGGCCAGCTCTTTTCTGTTTTGTATACAAACAAAAGGATACCAGTTTGACAAGAGAAACTTGCACCTTGGCTTCAAACTGCTTATCGACCTTGCCGTGCAATGACAATTACAGATTTATTTTATTTTCCTTGCCCAATTATGCCGTCGTGCGGTATGGTGCTGGAGCTTTTTTGTTAAGATCAATGTAACTTCATTGAATCTGGCAGAATCAAGTCAATGTGGATATCCAAACCCAAGTGATTGGATACACATGGATCGCAACATTAGATAATATGGGTATTTTAATTGAATCGAGGCTAGCACAAATGGAATATCTGAAATTTGGTAAATACTCTTATCAAGCTTCTTACAACAAGAATTTTAAATGTGTTGTCGTTACTTGGATAAATATTTAGGGAAACGATTGTTGCTGAGAACATCTACTTTTTGCACCATGTTAACAACTCAACATAAAATAAAGCTATATGGCGGTGGTGTACCTTCCCATTCAATATTTATTTCACATACAAAATACTATTGCTGATAATTAATATTTATATTTCGTTAACGCTTCGTTTTGATGTTTGCATTGGGAGGCTTGGCATTGTATTGGGTTGAATGTCCAATACCCAAGATATTGATATTGAGAGCGAATGTCAATATTTTTGTTTGGATGTTTACATATTCAGAACCCAGGCTTGATATTGAGGTTGAATGCAAAATGTTGTTTGGATTGTCAAAGTGTGGAATTGCAATTGTACGAGACTAGAGACACATACATCTACAAAGAACTATTCTTAATATGGTAACACTCCCTAATTCAGACTTGTAAATAAGCAGTACTAAAGCGAATGCAAATTTTCTCCGGTTGATAAAATCCAAAACCAAAATTCCAGAGCTGCAAGTTGAACATAAGCTGGTAGGCTTGACGATGGTCTCAACTCTCAGCCTGTTGCTTCGCCTCCCGCAGAGGCACACACTTGGCCATACCAGCATGTCTCCTTCACGACGATTGCATCCTCTCCAGAACCTGCGGCTTCGTGACTCGCGGAAGTTGTCTTGTATCGGCATGGCGTGGCGTCGCTCACGACTGCGACCTCCGGCATCTCCGCCCGACTCCCGGAATGCGCATTGCGGAGAGGCGCGACAGGATACGCGTGCAGCGATGACGAGGCCGGACGCCGAAGTTCAGGGAAGAGGTAGGGGCGGCGGGCTGCGGAAATGCGCCGGATGCCGGAGCTCGGGGTGGAGGTGCGCCCACCGCCGGAGCTCGGTGGAGTAGGTCCTGTACTCCTGTACCTGCGGACACAATACGGAGATGCGAGGGAAGTGTTGGAGGGGTGAGAAAGCCGCACATGGGGAGCGCGGAGGGGCGGGAATACGGCGCCTTCTGGTAGCCGGAGGAGGAGGGCGGGATGGGCGGCGGCCGGCGGCCGGCGGCCGGCGGGGTACCTGCGGCGCCGCCGCTCCTTAGCTCGAGCGGGTATATCTGTAAGTGGTAACGGCGGGCCACGGTGCCGCCAGCCCAAGCCCAATTACCCTGCTAAATAGACATCCAACAAAAACAGAAAAAACGTGGCGGCCACTCACGGTTCGCCCGCTACAGCCGCCGCGCCGCTCCCGAGTCCCGAACCCCTCCATGGCGAATTGGCGATGGAGGCTGGCGCCGCCCCACCCCTCCGCTCCCCCACTCAACTCCTCGTCTCCACCGCCGGAACAGCTCCACCGCCGCCGCCCCATCCCTCCGCTCCCCCCAACCTCTCTTCTCCCGTCACCTCCAACCCGCCCCTTGAGCAGCCGTCCGGCGAGATCTGTGAGGAACCACATGAGCCCGTCCATGCCCATGAGGAGGAGCAGGACGGCCGTCTGGTGCGGGAGAAGGAGCAGGAATGCAGCAAGATTCGTCAGACGAAGAGACGGAAGAAGGTAAGATCTAGATCACGATTTTCATCTTCACCTCGATCTCCTGATGATACAATAGTGTGCACTTTTACTTTTCATGACCTGCTAGGTTACTGAATCTTACTGTCGATGTGTTGCTTGATAAAGCTATCTTTGAATTTCTGGAACTCAATGAAATGAATACTCATACTGAAGTTGTGGATTTCCTTCAGCCACAATTGCATACACATTTTCACTGTTGTTCACTACAGCTTCAGCAGCAACCGGTTTTACTAAAACCTAGCCCTTCTCCCTTCACTTTTACCTCATTCAAGAGCCGGTAGATCAAGCAGGTGGTGATTTATGCCTCATTCAGCTCTGTTTTTTTTTTGTTGTTGTTTCTCATCTAATGATTTATGCTCATATCATTCTGTTCAATTATCCTACGAAGATCAATCTATGACTATCTAGTGTCCGGTTTGTCGTGCATGATCAATCTTTGGCATAGAGTAATTGGCATCCGGTTTGTCTCTAGGAGTAGATAGGGAATGGAGATGAGGATCAATTAGGCACACATGCTGGTGTATAAAAATCGGCTCTGCCAAGAAAAATACTGTACTTGCTGATGACTGTCAAAAACATTGGTCAGAAGACAAGTCCTCTCTACAGTATATGAATTTCTGAATTTGTCAAGTGATAGTTACAGTATATGAATTTCTGAATTTGTCAAGTGATAGTTACAGTATATGAATTTCTGAATTTGCTATATTCCTGTACATTCAAATAAAACACACAGATAACATTCCTGTACATTCAAATGGAACAAAGAGAGTATTCAACAATATTTCTGCAGAGGGAGTATTCAACAATATTGTTGTACATTCAAATAAAACAATATTTCTGTACTTTCATCTGCAGGTTATTAACTTCCAATGGAACTGAAGAATCAGTACAGTACAGCAGGTCCAGCAGCGGCGGACAGCGGGTTCCAGCATCTGGGGCGGAGCGCGGGAGGCCGCTAGATCCCAGCTCCCTTCGCTTGCGTCCACGTCCTCAGCTCCATTTGCCTGTGTCGATCTAAACGGAACTGTAACATCAGCAGAAAAGCAAATCTTGCGCACGCTCCATCGAGAAAGGGACTGATGGATTACTTTTGTATCGTCCTCTTCCCGGCCGGCCGCACAGCGACGTGATGAAGTCAGTCGGCCGAGAGATCGAGTTGACAGGGTGCCTCCTCTTCTCTTCTCGACGAGTAAAGAGTCAAAGTCTAAGTCACACGCGACGCACGCGTAGGCTCTACCCCTCCTCACATATATAGATGGGAGGAGGTCAAGGTTTGAGGATTGAAATTTGAGGAAGGGAGGGGTGGTATGGGCGGGAAGAAGATGGGGTTAGAGGAAATTTCGGTTCTGTTAGTCGCATGTTGCTAGGAGCAGCGATTTGATGGGGATGGATCGGTAACGTGGAGGGATGATTGGTGGCGAGATGAAACGTCGAGGCCAACCCTCTTTCACCGATTATAGGCTCTTTCTCATAATAAGTGAGATGCGATCCTCCAGCAATCACGTCCAGCCACTATTAATTTCCAGGAGCTACCTAAATCAACGGAGTGATCAACTCCAAAGTGAGGAAGCCAACTCGCGTAATACGTGGGAACTGGTAGCTAGATAGAAAAACATGTACACTATGTGCATTGTTCATCCTAACCGTGAAATCCATGCATGGACTCTTTCTTTTTTGCATGGGTTTCAAGGGAGAATGGAAAGAGAGATATGGTTACTGCTAAAACGGCCCCTCAATCGTCTAATAGCAAGTACTTTTACTCTAAATTAATTAGTTTACATTTGGTCTAGATACGTATGTTTGTCGGCGTGTTTTACCAACGTACTACTTCGTTCGGGATTATAAGACCGGCACAGATTTCTAAGTTGTCAATTTGACTAACATAACATTAATTTTACAATGTAAAAATTATGTCACTAGCAAGTAAAACATCTAAACTTTGATATATGTTTTATAATAAATATCTTTTATTACGTTAGTTAAATTTACGACCTAGAGATAATCAGCAGGGAAATGAATTCCCAGAATTATTACACACCCTGCTACACAAAGCTCATCTTCATTTCTTACATGTGCGGCTTACAAAAACAAGGAAAATACATTTTGTGCTAGTAGTATCAATTGGCATATTTAACTGTGTATTGCTTCAGCTCTGACCGTCCGGCACGTTCAATCTTTGAGGCATCTCCAAAATTCTGTACCAAATTACGAACAAAATTATTTCGTTCATATTTTTTATGCACATACGAACAAAAACATATGCCGTGCTCGTTTAAACTTGTGTACCATATACACTTCATTAACAGGATGGAGCTACTGGACTTGGTAAGGTTCAAAAGACACATCATGCAGCTCCAAAATTAAATTAACCACACGCGCCAGGTCCAGGCCATCAGTAAGCTCATGCCAAGCTGTTCACGCTAACGACATCGATCAATAAGCTACCTCATGTCTCGAGGAACATCAATAAGCGAAAGCTCGAGCATTAGCTCACTAACCACCTACTAACAGCAACATCACACACACCCACGAACGAGAAAACAAGTCTGGTTTGGACGGCCATGGCCAGCTCCAAATCCACTTGCGTCCCTTCACGAGGCGCATGGCGACTTGCTGCTCTGTCGCCTCCGTCTGATACTGTCACCGCTTGAACAAACTCGGCTCGTCGTCATCAGCAGACCAAGAAAGATTCAAGTCCACAAATTCGACACAAACAAGATTCACTAGCTATGCATCAACACGGTACAAGAGGATGTTCAACAATTGGCAGCTACAAGTTTCACTGTTCGCTAGCAAGAATTACCAATGCTTCTAGGGTATCATGAGCTCAGCTATCAGTTTCACCGTTCGCTGGTTGACTCTCCACATCTTCTGACCTGCTCATCATCTCAAGCAATCTAGGGCTGCAAGTCCTTCTTAGCCTGCACACACGAGTGCATAAATATGACAGTTGCAAGGATATACAAGTTCAGTACTAGCCCTAGTTGATCGGCATTGAGCATTCAGGTTTTTCGCACAAGAAAAAAATTAACATTTAGTCAACATGGATGGGATATCGACAAGTTCAAGCTTTAGCATTCAGGCATATAATTCAGAAACAAAAGTAGAGGTTCGCATACAAAAATGATGACCAAAGCTAGAACATACTACAGATCATTTCAAGCAATGCAAGAGACGGATGTTATTTATGAGTAGAATGAAAAATCACTTAAAACAAGTCTAATGGATGAAAATTACATATATTTAAAAAACAGCTAGGCAGGACTACCAACAGATTGAAAACATTGCCTTTTAATTATTATTAAAAAAGGACCATGATAGAACCCCTAACATGAACAATGGTTTTATTTTTGTTTTACTGTAGTTATGTACAATCTCCGTAGTTAGACTACAAATAAAAAAAAATTACATGGTTTTAATTCATTCTGGCATAATTTCGACTGAAAAATTTTCGGCCATATAATCTGTTATTGCTAGGTAACACGCTTGGCTCATCTTTCAGCTCTAAACAACAAGAGGGCAATACAAAATCAAATGCACAGCCGAAACAAGTATCAATTATGGCACATCATCCATTTGAATGTACCTGTAGTTCCTCGGTTTGTGCTCGAGTGGATATCTATTCTCCCGCCATTCAGCAATGTCTTTGCACTCGGCGCCGGTGAGCTAAACCGCATCAGCAATTTTCCAACTACAAATTGTAAGAAGGAGTAAACATCTTGAAGTTATAACAACATAAAAAAAGACCAACAAAGCATCAGCCAAACAAAGAAGAATTGATGCAATTGTGGCAATTGCCAAATAATAATTGCCGAACGATACGGATGCTTTCTCAGAAACAATAATTATCTCACTAAGCTCCCTGTTCTTACCCATGTCAATTGCCACGCCACACACATAAAGGAGGCAGCCCATATCGGCCGCGAGATCATGATCTGCACGGCGGTGGCAACAGCAGCGGCGTAAGTAATATCAAGAACGGAAGCAGCCACACTGTCGGTGGAGGAATCGATGTCGAGGCCAGCACAACAGCCCAGCCCTATGGTGTGCTGGCAGTGCGACAACCAGAATGACAACATGCCATGGACCATGTCCGCCACGCGTGGATCAGAGCCGCACATAGGCGTCGCGAAGAGAGTTGGGCGTGGCGGTGACAGCGGAGCCAAGAACACATACGCATGAAGTCCACGAAGACCGCAAGTGAGCTAGCCAATGGCCACCACATGGCTGCAGTCACGATTCAGACCGCGGCTAGAGTTAGCTGCAGAGTCTCCTACACGGACGGATAGGCGACACAATGGGACGTGTAGGACGTGTAATAGAGAGAGAGGTCGATACTAGGTCAAAAAGTTGAGCTGTGGGGTTGGCCGGTTCTGGCTATAATTCGGCGTGATGCCAGCGACCGACTGACAGGTAAGGGGAACAACAAGATCATGCCAGGACCAAATCGTAGAAACCAACCCATTACCACTTAAACCAACAGTTCATCACATCTATGGTTGAATAACTTGAGAAGGCAATGTTAATAACTCGAGCTAAGCTAAATACAGATGAATCATCTTAGGAAGAACATGCCAGGTATGTACCATGATACATTAATGGGGAACTATGGTCGAGCCTGATAATCCAGTACCACGTATCACACCGTGTGCACAGTGCATATGTAGCTGACATTTATCTAATACCATCCAGGAAAACAAATATAACTTGTCAAACTGATTCCTTTTCCATACTCCTATTCACAAACCTATAAACCTGAAACAAGTTTGGGACCAACTGCTAGTCAAAACATTTTTCAACTACCCTTACTTGCCGTGCAAAATACAAGCTGATTGAGAACTTAGATCTGTTTTCCTATATAGAAAGAGAACAATGTATCACTCTCCACAATCAATTATCTGACAACAGCAAAAGTAGCCAGTATATATTACCTTAGTCAAAATGTGCGTTTATATCTTACCTTTATACTACATCCGTTCCAGTTTATAGATCCTGCGCGTACCCCTCGGTCGTCTAATAGTAAAACTGACTTCATTGCACTTAAGTTGGGGTAATTACAACAAACTAGATATAGATGTGCGCCTTGGCGCACGACCCCATGAATTTCAGGTTACTTTAAATTTTGAACGGCCACTGACATTTGTTGAAATTCAGCCAACAGTATGTTATCTTTTAGTGTGACACCATGGGAGCCTTGTTTCTGTCCACTGAGTTACTGCCTAAATCAAGACCAAAATTATCACATCAAAGATATCCAAGAGAAAAGGCTAGAAGAAGAAAATAGTTGCACTCTAAAACATGCTTTCAGTTGAGTCATTTCAGTGAAATTACCCATTGCTAGTCCCATTGATAACTGAAACTGAAGACTAAACACCGCGGAGTCAGTAGGTTTATAAAGTGCAACCTACGATTCTTAGGATCATTCTTACCTTAATCTTCAAGCTCTGCCTGAGAACCCTGTAAAAACATGACACATCTTAACTAATAGGTGTCGTTAAATCTAATTGATGCGAATGAGTAACATAGAGGCAACATTAGTAGCACTATCTCATTTGATATTTTGATTGTCTGTTTCAACAGTAGCTACTGAATAAGATTGTTGATATAGGTTCCTTCTTTTTAATGAGACAACATCTACTGAAACAACAAATGCTAATGAGTTTGAATTTCCTTCTGCTTCAGTTCAATCACAATAACAGATCTTATCATTGTTAGCAGCTCCTGCTATATCCGTTCCTTACAAAAAAAAGAACCAACTGAATATTTCAGTTTTAGTATGTGCCTAACAAATTCTTGATGCTACTAACATACCTTTTAACTCAAAAAATTACATGAGGAATAGCTCAAATATATATTTGTGTAATAGCATAATTAGCTGATCAATGAATGCATAATCTGTGATTTTTCTACAAATATCATTGCATGCCATATTTTCCTTCCCAATAAAAATATAAAAGGAACGCAGCAAATGATGAATTGAAAATGCATACTACTAAAGAGCTGATACATGATCGATATGGTAGGCAAAAACTGAAACGACATGTTTTGACCTAACAGATTGCTAGCCAACGAAAACCTGAAGACCTAGAGGAAATAATCAGAGAATCTAAGATCAATTGTCTTACAAGAATGTTGGTCATTTGGGGGCCAAAATATAATCGTTATCTCAATATTCTGAGAAAAGGGACGTAAAACAGTGAATGAAGCTAAAATGAGAGATGAACGGACATGTCAAGATCATGCAAAATTAATTAAAAGTCATAAAACACCTGAAATTTATGTACGCAAATTACAGAGGCTGCAGTGTGTGCATTCAGTCCTAAAGCTTCATCTTTCAAGATCTTATATGAAAATCTACTGGTTTGGTAGAGCACTAACCTACCGCGCGATTCACCTGATACATTTACAATGTATAAAGAAAATCAGAGAGAACAAAATTGTACAGTTTCAGAAAAAAAAAAGGGCAGAGGAGGTGTAACTCCTACTCACATGTATAACCAGCACTGTACATTCGATCTTCTTTAATTTGTCTGAAGATATTGACAGTTAATTTATTAGGACATCAAATACACTACATTTCACAATGAAAATAATAGATGACCCAGACTTACCTTGGAATCAAATTAAAGTGTCCTTCAATGGGTAGAGAACATGTATGACTGATAGAATACAACCGTAAAGGATGGGGCCTCTTAGTTTTTCCAAATGTGAGGACAAGTTCACTGTCTGTCCGCTCCAAACTAATTGCCCATACAGGATCAGATCCTCTTATAGTACCCACACTCTTCTTTTTTTGAAGTCAACAACCTATAGTTTTGTACTCTCAACAATAAACGCAAATACCGGAGACTAAATTCAGAGAAAGCTAGAAATAAATTCGATGGTGACAAGAAATATGAAATACTTAACCATCGGGAATTGTTCAATCCTACACAAAATGGTATGGCACCAATAATTAATTAACTATCAAAGGACAAAGGATAAAAATAGCATCATGGTTGCCTAGTTTTTTTCCTAAATCTCAGTCACGTATTCCTGGACCTCGTTATCGTCAGTCTCAGCTGCCTCCTCTCAGCAAGGTGACCCCTCCTCACCGGATCTCAAATGTGAAAATGAAAAGATATCTTGCTTAGAAAGCAGTAAGGGCTTTCAGGATTCAATTAACAAAAGAGTAAATTAATATGTATAGGTGATATGACTGACCATGTTTATAATTTCCACCTCACCTGAAATACAAAAATAAACTCTAAATGGAATCATGCACATCAATAGTTGGTAAGTAGAATTAAAGAGGAATAACAAGACAGGACCACAGACTTTGCTTCTTCAGCATCCAAAAATATAGCAACATCACCCAGAAAGAGAGAGATCAATCCAAAATTCTTGCTCCATGGTCGATGAGATACCCCACTTCTATGCAAGGACGCAAAACAACAAACACATCGGACTATACAGATAAACTTAATATCATCATCGTGAATTATACTGTAGTCTATTCATTTTTTAAGCTCTAATCCTAATGTTCAAGATATGTAGCAATCGCTTATAAATACATTACATTCATTTTCACTTAGAGGATGACAAATCATACAGAAACACCAGGTGAGATAACCATGATATTTCTCCTCTGATAAACCACTTTCTCTTGCATTAGGAAAATTATTCAGAAACGCTACAAAAAGTTCCATTCATCGGCCAATAAGGCATGGCCATTCATCGGCCATATGTACCTTTAGTTTATATGAAGTGTCCTAGCAGCTTCTCCAATCTTTGTGATGATTCCTTTTAGAGCACACGGTGAGGTCAATCATGTCTTGTTTTGCTCCTACCACAGAATCTGTAGAGTTAAGCACATTGCAATGAGATATAGTATCTACAAGAAATCACAAGAATTAAGGAGGCAAATAATATCGAGAAAATCGGCCATGAGCTGAAGTACAAATAAAAGAGTGTCATCAGTGAAAAGACAATGGGGAAAATAAGTGAATGTGTTATTGTTTCTTAAGACCTTCTTGATTTAGATAAAATGCAAGAGGTTCTAGCTAAGATAACAAATAAATTCATAGTGTCACTATAGAATCTACAAATCTTGTCCTAATATTCAGTACAAAAAACGCTGAATCCGCGGCAACTGAATGTAAAAGAAAAGTGACAGTATTGTGCAATTTACATAACAGATGGTCTTTCCTCACATGCCAACAATGTTATCCAGCCATATGCTCGTTTATATGGCCAAATAAACAAACCCGGAGAAATTAAACAATGTCAAACAATGTCATAAGAGAGGAAGAGGGAGAGGATAGGAGTACAAGGATAGAGCACGCGAGAGATGCATAGGTACAATGCAAGCGGCGTCGATGAGGAGAGATGGAAATCGGGATAGCTAGTGTGTTGCCGGGCGAAACGAGCCCTGATTGGTTCGCCTGGTTTGCCTACTCCCAGGGCACCGTCAGAATAGAATTACCATTCCTTAAGTGGGGTCTTTTGATAGCTCAAATAACTACTAATACTGTAATATTAATTAATATTCCCACAACAAAAAACTCTTGCCAGATAAGGCTGTGGCAACAATTTGGATCAATGTACATTTGCAGTTGCAGGAATCAAAATTTGCAAAAAGACATGGCAAGTGGTTGATGCAAAACAGCAGCATTTGTGTGCACACAACATCTATTATCATACTTCACAAAAAAATCACCAAACCTATTCCTTCCACAACATACTATGATCTGATGCCCTCATCATAGAACACGGAGAACTAAATCACTAATTCCACATAGATTTAATTCCACACAGATTGGCCGAATGCTATATATCAACAACAAACCAACAAGAACGTATCTAGGCCCGCATACTTTCCTTTTAAGCATTTAATCATACACGTCCCCTGCTTTTAAGTTCTAAACAAAGTTGCCCAACAAGAAAGGAAGAAACGTCCACTCTAATATACCAAATCGTACTTGGATATGAACTATAGCAGCCCAATCTTGAGGGCAGCAACAAGAACCAGCCGGTAGAACCTCTAGGTACGCCAAACATCGCAAAGGAAAAGGGGATCGAGTGCATACGGACGAGTTCATACGCAGATAAATTACAAAGGCGAGGGTCACCTGTGCGAGGCCGGTGATGAGTCCGCGGAACGTGGGGTGGACGCCGGCGTGGTGCTTGAGGCGGCCGGCGATGGGGTTGCGCAGCGTCCAGGCGTGCTCGCCGGCCGACGACGTCTAGGCGCGCCTTCGCTGCCGTCGCCCGGGCACACGCTTGCCGCCGCCGTGCCCAGTTGCGCGCTCGCCGCCGCCGTCACCCAGGCACACGCTTGTCGCCGCCGTGCCCAGTTGCGCGCTCGCCGCCGCCGTCGCCCAGGCGCGCGCTCGCCGCCGCCGTCGCCAGGCGCACCTTCGCCGCTGCCGTCTTCGGGTGCACGGTAGCCATCGCCCATGCGCGCGCTCGGCTCCGTCGCCCAGTCGCATGGTCGGCGCCGCCGCCGCTGCCATGTTACGAGAGGGGATTGGGAAGGAGCATGGGGCGCGATTGGGTGAGGTAGGGTTTCGGCTGGCGCGGTGAAGATATTTTGCACGCTAGCTCGCCACCCCGAAACGAGCCGTAGAGACTGACGTGTGGACCCGCCGAACCGTAGGACCCAAACGCAGCCAAATGCGGGTAAACAACGGCCAGTGCATGGCTTTCGCTAGCGCGCTGCTGCCAGAAACGGACGGCTGAGATCGAATGTTAAAAATTGGACGGTTTACATGCTCCGATCGCTGTGAATCCCCCTATGGGGGTCATCTATTATACCTTTAGATGTGGACGTGCCATGTATTTTTTACACTAAAAACTGAATCAAGCAACATTAATTTAACAACAAGAAATGCTGGAATCAATGAGGGATTTTTTAAAGTGGATCTAGACAAATTCCTCCTATATTGTGGTGCCCAATTTTTTACAATCTGTAAGCTGCATGAAACAGCACAAATGCTGACCCGAGTCTTCTCATAGATAAAAGGAGGCTATTGCCAATTCATCCTAAATGTGTTACATTATTTTGCCACGAATAGAGTTGAGATCACACATACAATTGAGATACACAGACTACATACTATGTTATGCAGACTGCCTCTTGCTTCCTTGACCAGCAGGATAAGGAAGATAGGATCAAAATTCAAGATGAGCATACTACACAAACTAGCAGCAAAACAGAGTGTCGCGCCGGAAAACAGTAGTGACTTAATCGAATCCAGCTTTGTGAGATAGAGAAGGGGCTTACCGATGTGCCTTGGATGCCGCCTCGTTCTCACGTATCTAGCCTAGATATGTCAAACCACACTGCCCCAGTACTCCCAGTGGCCTCATGTATCTATAGAAGCATAGGAACCAGATCAGATCGTTGTGCACTTCAAAGGAACACAAGTTGAACAAACAAGATAGATAGATAGATAGATAGACAGATAGAGATGTTTTATTACCGACAACCACATCATCGGTCGGGAGCGTCAGGTCGTATCTTGGACGACCATCAATGGGGGGAAAGAATAAGGGTCGGTTGATTCATACAGGGAGCAATGGTATTGATGTTCCTTTAGAGGCTCTCCCTGGCACAGGTGGTAAGCAGGTAGATGGGGCCTGTCTCACTCTTGTCAGGGAGGAGATATGCACCTAACCCCACGTGGCCCACTGCAATCAGCATAACAATCACAGATCAAACCGAGTAACAAGCAAAAGCATTGGGAAAACTAATGAAAAGTTGTTTTAAAACCTTCGCATTTGCTGTTTTCAGAGGCACCATGACTAACGATTTCCTTATTCAAGTAGTAAGCCAAGGAAAAGGATTAACAAGCTGGCAAGGATGAGCAACAAAATAAGTGAACTGC
Organism: Lolium rigidum; assembly: GCF_022539505.1. NCBI lineage: Eukaryota > Viridiplantae > Streptophyta > Magnoliopsida > Poales > Poaceae > Lolium > Lolium rigidum. The sequence goes on from NC_061511.1 coordinate 275,486,772, forward strand.
TGAAAAAGGTCGTGTATTAGTTCAACATACATCTCTACATTCCAGAATCACCAGATAAGGGGATAGCACTATTAGAACGAGACGGTGCGGAATTAACAAGATAACAGTAGCTAAACACTTGAGTTCACAATGATAGTTTGCCGCCTGGATATGTCATTCATTAAAATAATAAAAAATGCACACCCCACAAAGTACCATGACACAGAATGCTTAAGATAAATATCAATTACTCTCTGCAGGCCAACGACATGATAACATGATCGACAATAGAGAATCATTATAGACCAATGCATTTCCATTAGTAACTACAAAAGATACAATCTAGTCATCCATACCCACCTAAATAGCAACTGTAAAGTAACACCGCAGGTCACCAAACTGTTGGGAGCCACATGGCACAACAAAAGTATGGCTAAATTATAATTACTCTATAGGCCACACCAAATGTAGTGCTCCCAACAAAATTATTACTGTACTTCCATAGAAGTAATAAGAGAACGTGAGAAACAGAAATTCATGAAAAAGCATTACTGATACTCTTGTAAGAACCAAAAACATGGACCATCCACCCACCTAAACCAGAATAGAGCATAAACCAACTCAATGCTAAGAAAGCACATGTTTTCGTAAACTTCAATATTGCAATATACATGCACTGTGTAATTTAATTCTAAACAAGTATATACCCTTATTGGATTTAAATAAATGTCACAAGAACACATCAATACCTATACATGCTACAACAAATATATCTACCAGCACACACCTGAGGTACTGAATAATGAACAACTTGACAGTGATATTGTACCATCATTGTGGGGTTCTAAATTCCCATTGAAATAGAAATCACTTCCTTTTGAGTTGACGCACCACAATGAGTCATTGTGTTCATCTTGCACAAGTAATATTATGATACCAGTACTCATCCCGGTACTTGGTTACATAACGTTGAACTCCAAAAATAAATAGATACGATGCATACCTGGTTCCTAGGCATCGATGCCTATTTAGGTTAATATTGGCATCCACAAAAAGAAAAAAGAAACAACAACAAAACCATACATTTCGCTATGTGTTCAACTAAAAAGCACGGACTTTGTGTTAACACTTCCATCAAGTCTGTTGTTTATCACAAATCAGCAAGCATGAAGGGCAAGGATGTGGCACTCATCCTTACCAAGACCGTGACATGAAAATCTTCCCTAATAAGGTAAACCTGAAGCTCATTTTAACTTTGGCTATTTCATTGGTTCGAGCTGATACCTATGAAAATAGTCTCATCAAAAAAGAACTAGGAAACTAATCAGGTCACCTCTATCTTTATCACACAGAACTAGGTAGTCATTTTCTCTTTATTTGCTTAGATGAGAACAGAGCCAACTGTTCCAAGTTTTCAAACACCAAAGAAATTATTTTTCACATACATAAAACGCAAGAGAAAATGCACACAACACCCAGGTCAGTACCTCAACTCTGAACCTGAACTAAAACAGCACAACACATTTTGAATCTTTCCAGGTTTCCGTCTGGCCGGATCCGGCAACAATGGATAGCACCAGCGATGGATAAGCTATGTATGCACAGAACGTCCATCTGTTTCTCCTGACAAAGTGGATGTATGTCTATGATGACACTAGTAATCTTGTTCAGCACATATTCACATCAGAGAAGCACCCCAGGTTATCAAAGACCAAGCACATGTTTTAAAAAAGCATGTGTCCGGCCTGATTCGGCGGCCAAGCCACCGCCAGGCCACATCACTGGCAAACTGGTCCGGTTCCGCTACCTTAGACACATGCAGAATGCAGAAGGAAAGGCATCAGTAAGAGATAAGGACTCGTAATAGGACCATGAATAAGATTGGAGAAGACTTGGTGTGGCTGCAGTACCTTACCATATTGAAGACTTGAAGCCTCACTGTAGATTTTAGGGTCACTTTCTTTTTCTCTATTGTATGCATCCATTCTTGGTCCTCTTCTTGTATGCAGCACACAAGGTTTTCTAGTAAGAAACTAAAAGCAAGAGCAGCCTTGTTAGCAAACATGTAGGTACATGTCTATATGCCCCGTCTATACAATTATGGAAATTGCTATACAAGAAGAACCTTATTAGAAGAAGTACGCCACTGCCATCGCACTGAGCGGTGAACTCACCGCCATCTCACGGACAGCTTTGCACCATTGCGGGCGACACCAAAGGTGGTCCTGTAACATTTCAATATCAAGTTATCAATTGGAAGATTTGAGCACCTGTTAATAACTGGGAAAGAATAGTACTAGCATATTCCTTACAATATTACTAGATGATTTAAAGTTGCGGCCAGATCAAAGGGTACTTAGTCACTTATAGATAAGCTCAATTATCTTTCATTGTTTTATTTCCAGGCTAGGATGGTTTCCAATGTAAAACAACCTAGGCAGATTCGAGCATCGAGCCTAGCAGGCTAGCACTTCTCTTGCTAATCCAAACTCTGCAAAGCACGGGTTTAGATGGGAATTAAATAGTAATCTTTCACCTAGAGTCATATGGGAAGATGGTTACTCTGTGACCAAGAGATCATATACAAACCAATAGAGGGTAATGAGTAGGTTCTGATTTTGGAAATTTATTTCAATAGTATGTTCCAAAAACTGAGTCCAACATGAAATCCTATTATATGAATGGCCAGATCGCTTCCTGTTTCTCGGGCAGTAACTAATAGCTTCCTGGTGGTGACCAAGTCATCTGACAACATAATCTTTCCAAAACCTCAAGTAAATGATCACTCATCTTTGATTATTAATTTGAACATTGCTATGTAAAATGGAGAAGGTTTTGTTGACGGCTTTATTTTCACTAGAAATAGTAAGATGGCCGTCCATATTAGGACATTTTTTGTATAAAATAAATCCTAATTATCAAGGTGAGACCCTACCCAAGGTTCAGAATGTAGATACACAAATTAACGCTGAACTTTAACAGCCTGGCAGCTCTGCCAATCGCTGTGAGGAACCCAAGTATCCTATCTGGCAATCAAAACAAGGTAATGTGGCCTAAGAAAAAATTGCACAGATAAATGCATACATACAAGGGTTCTATAGTTTTGAATGCATACATACAAGGGTTCTATAGTTTTGATAAATCCAAACAAACTTTTTATTACAATAATACAAACCATCAAAGAAAAAGTAAATATTTCATCTGCAAATAAAAACCTGCACGGATATAGAAATTGGAAGAACACAAACAAATCCAAAAGAAAAAAACACTTGATACCAAATTATCCCCCACCAAAATTTGCACCAACTAAAGCTAATATGAGCGACTCAAAAGTCAAAAGACAAAAGAGATAGGTTTTCTCCAGGGACTGGTCCACTTAATCATCAGGCCATGCAACCATTAGCACTAAGCCCCAACACTATCACACCATACATACAACATATCCACATGCATACACATGCTGCAATTTTTTCTTCCTTTGAGAGTATAAGCTCCAAAGCTTTTTTTGGTCATGTCGGCAAGGGACCTGAAATTGCAACAGCAATTGAAAACTATGTACTGCATAAGAGCGGGAGTGCATTTTGTTCAATCAGTAGCAAACCTGAACCGTTTTCGTTTTCTCTACAACAGTCATAGGATAGCCAGCATCATAAAACCATGGACAATCGGATACGTTCACAGCCAGCAGAAAAGAAAGACCATGGCCATTCCACATCCTACTACATCACACCTAGCAGGGGCCAGCGGAGTTCATCAACATGATATATAGATAAAAACGAAACAGAAATTTGTAAGGAATATGGATTTAGGAGCAGGAGGAGAGGGGCCTCACAGGGAAGTTGCAGCTTGGGGAGTTGGCCGACGACAGCAGGAATGGAATGGTCTCCGGCAGCAACATATCGGGAGGGAGCCGAGGGCTGCAGCTGGGGAGGTTGTCCATGATGTTGCCCGTGGCCGGGAAATCGACCACCACTCCTCCTCCTTGTCTCCCTGCGGCGAGCTCCAGGGTAGCAGGACGTGGACGCCGTGGAGGAGATCCTCCACCTTCATAGCGTTGGCCTCTGCTGCTGCTTGGGCAGTCTCCCACGGTTGCTGCTTCGAGGCAGAGAGAGAGAGAGAGATGGAGGCGGAGGGGCGCCGTCAGCCCAGGTCGTTGGAGGCGGGTGGGGGTTCTCGACTCAGCTACAGGCGCTCCGGATGGCGAGGACCAGCACCCAACGGAGGTTCTCCACGGCGGCCTCTAGGGCACGGCGGACGCGCGGGGAACCAATTGGGTGAGTGGCCGTGTACGGTGGCGGCGGAATTTGGTGGGTGGGGGTGGCGGGTCTTGCAAAATAATTCACTGAAGAGATTTGGTATGACTTGGTCGTTGGTTGGAAGATAATCCCACGTTAATTAGGTCTCCTTTTTACTGCCCAATCAGCTCTTCCTTTTTTACAGGGACGGAGTATTATTGCCCCGTAAAACTAGGAGCTGTTGACTCACAAGTCTGCCCAATCAGCTAGCAACTAATTTTTTTGCTCAACAATTAAGGAATTGTATCGCAAATTTAATCGGGGATTTGTTTCCGTGATTTGTGAGTCAACAAACGGCCATAATTTTACGCTCTTAGCTAGTTTAGTGGTGAGACTCGAATGTACATGCTCTCTTACCTGATCGCTCAGAAACAAATTTATGGTGACTAATGGAAAGTTGTTTACTACTATACAACACACAGATCACGATAAATTTACCAATTAAATCGGAGCACCGACATGTGTCATGTGTCATGTATTAAGTCCTGAACTTGTAGGATGTTATTAATTAATTATATGGTTGGTTTTTCACAGTCGCAAATGAGTAATACTTACTAGTTTATACATGCACTATATTGCAGTAGGCAAAACCGTACACTACATTGGCAACATGGGTTGAAGCTAGCTCTCTAGATTGATTTTTTTCTTCAATAAATAAATACTAGCTTGATAGCAAGGCCACTTTCATCGGATTTTGCTTGTTCAGTAATTACTACCTCTCCCTCCTACTCCGTATTATAGACGCATTGGCTACCCGCGGTAATGACTCTCTAATCAGGCTACCTTTTTACTACTTCTTTATCTCTTCGGAATCAGCTCCTATTAATACGGCATGCATTGGAAATTTCTGTTACTAGAGAAAAATTAGGGAACATGGCACTAAATTTTCGGGGAATTAATAGTCCGTCCTTCCACTACTCCAATACCTTACTGAAAAAAGAAGAGGGTCTAGACTTGGGTACCTAAGAATGTACGTACTAAGACCAACGAAAAAATAGCGCGCTATTTCACGCTAATAAGCGGCGTTATATCGTATTTGCGAGTTGAACGTTACGCTATGCATTCTAGGCACGCTATGGCGCTAGGCGCGCTAAAGATGCGCTATTTGGTGCTATTCGCTATTCCGCATAGCACGATATTTTGCAGCGTAGTTTTTAGTAGCTCATTCCACATTTTGACCCACTTGCGTATCCTAAATCCCTATAATCCAGGCAACCCTAGACTAAGAAACTCAGATCGTGTACTCCCCAACTCCTTGTCACCTGCTCTGGACGATGATGTGACATTGCAGCTCCCCCCCCCCCCCCCCCCTTCTCCTCTGTCAATCGTTGGTAAGCGACCACGCCTAGCTTCACCTTCACGCCTTCACCCCGTGCCTCTGTTCCCCTCCTCCAATCCTTCTAGTTCGGGACAATGTGAATGTGAACTATGGTTTGTGATTTTGAGACTATGTCATATCAAGTTATAGACTATGTGAACAATCTCTCGGTTGATGTTTGGCTGCAAAATATCATATCCGAGATTTTATAGCTGCAGAGTGCTATATCTATTATCTTCTCTTTCTTAATAGATGGCCCCATTTTGCTGGTCTTACAGTGAGCCACGTCACCTGATAATAATTTTCACCTCCCGCATTGTTCCCAGTCGTAGTCCCTCCTTTCAATTGTAACCGAAAGCTGGCCATCAATCTCCCCTTAATCACTTTTGTTACCGTGCAATCAATTCTAATTACCTCTCTAATGCTGACATAATACTAGAAGGAAACGGCCGGCTACTGCTAAAATTCTCCACCGGACAAGCCACCTTGCAGTCATTAACACAGTCATTAAGAATTCCCATTAAAAAGTAGTCATTGAGCGTTCAGTTTCAGTTCCCAATTTATTACTCCACCGTTTCGGCCTACATGCAGCCCATCGCTTCATCTTCGTTGATCTCACCCGGGAGCGAGTCAACCAGCTCCCTTATAAAAAAAACCCAACGACACCATGCCCCTTCTTCTCCTCCACGATCTCTACTAAGAAATTGAAGGAGGGGTTCAGAGGTAGTCTGCGATTGTGGAGGCAGGTGAAGGGACAAACATGCCAATAAAAACCATGCTCCCCTTCAATATGCGTTATAGTCATGGCTCCGCTTCTCCACGTTATCAGCCAGATTACCACATATTTCTCATCATAGCTCTGCTTAGTTCTCAACTTTGATAGGTGTTGGATGGTGGATATTTAATTCTTCGCCCCCATGAGCTTTGCTTCGCCTTCCATGGGGGATTTGGACGACACAGCTGTTGGTGTAGCTTATCTGTCGTTCTCTTGTAGATTGGTATTTTCTGGCCTTTCTCGGATGCCTCCGCTGGCTTGGGATTTTGGAATCTAATTTGATTAATGGAACAACATGCCTGGACGCTGCTGATTTGGTACTCCGTAGTACTGCCTTTATTATGGGCGGCGCCCTTTTTGTTCCTCGTGGGAGTTCCATCGGTTGAGTTGCTCAGCTCATGGCATATGATATCTCTTGGGTACTACTTCAGCTATCCTATGCTATTGGGGGATTAAGACTTGCTACGTGTTCATCCATTTGATTTGATCTTTATATGACACACTATGAAATTTAACCACTCGGTGTTCTCATGAAACTGAAGAAACCAGATGCCTAATCGTCATGCAGATCCGCTGTTTTTGGTGCAGCTGAAGACAAAAGAATCTACATAAATGGTTAAACAAGGTATTAACCATCTCTTGCCAAGTCGTCCTAAATTTTCCTACTGCTAATGCTTTACGTTTTTAGGTCCAAAGTTCTGGATATTACAGGGATTTCTTCGTTCTTTTTTATCCGATTATTCAAAGAAAGGAGGAATCAACAGCTGCAATGTTCCTATGCTCATTGATCTGTGCAGTTGCGTGCGCTTAAGTTTGATTAGTACCCATGTAAGTGGTTAGATTGAGAATCAACTGTTGGTACACCCTGTTCAGATACGTTTACCATGAGCTACTTACATGTTCAAAATGTACGAAATATATCATGATTTAGATAGAAGATAATTTTTAGATTGTGATATCTACCTTTCTTAAGCCATGCAGGTTAGGGATCCTTATCGAAAAAATGTAGGTTAGGGATGAAAAATACTAATACACATGCAACGGAGTGACTTCCGTATACCATACCATCATATCTCCGGCCAGCTCTTTTCTGTTTTGTATACAAACAAAAGGATACCAGTTTGACAAGAGAAACTTGCACCTTGGCTTCAAACTGCTTATCGACCTTGCCGTGCAATGACAATTACAGATTTATTTTATTTTCCTTGCCCAATTATGCCGTCGTGCGGTATGGTGCTGGAGCTTTTTTGTTAAGATCAATGTAACTTCATTGAATCTGGCAGAATCAAGTCAATGTGGATATCCAAACCCAAGTGATTGGATACACATGGATCACAACATTAGATAATATGGGTATTTTAATTGAATCGAGGCTAGCACAAATGGAATATCTGAAATTTGGTAAATACTCTTATCAAGCTTCTTACAACAAGAATTTTAAATGTGTTGTCGTTACTTGGATAAATATTTAGGGAAACGATTGTTGCTGAGAACATCTACTTTTTGCACCATGTTAACAACTCAACATAAAATAAAGCTATATGGCGGTGGTGTACCTTCCCATTCAATATTTATTTCACATACAAAATACTATTGCTGATAATTAATATTTATATTTCGTTAACGCTTCGTTTTGATGTTTGCATTGGGAGGCTTGGCATTGTATTGGGTTGAATGTCCAATACCCAAGATATTGATATTGAGAGCGAATGTCAATATTTTTGTTTGGATGTTTACATATTCAGAACCCAGGCTTGATATTGAGGTTGAATGCAAAATGTTGTTTGGATTGTCAAAGTGTGGAATTGCAATTGTACGAGACTAGAGACACATACATCTACAAAGAACTATTCTTAATATGGTAACACTCCCTAATTCAGACTTGTAAATAAGCAGTACTAAAGCGAATGCAAATTTTCTCCGGTTGATAAAATCCAAAACCAAAATTCCAGAGCTGCAAGTTGAACATAAGCTGGTAGGCTTGACGATGGTCTCAACTCTCAGCCTGTTGCTTCGCCTCCCGCAGAGGCACACACTTGGCCATACCAGCATGTCTCCTTCACGACGATTGCATCCTCTCCAGAACCTGCGGCTTCGTGACTGCGGAAGTTGTCTTGTATCAGCATGGCGTGGCGTCGCTCACGACTGCGACCTCCGGCATCTCCGCCTGACTCCCAGAATGCGCATTGCGGAGAGGCGCGACAGGATACGCGTGCAGCGATGACGAGGCCGGACGCCGAAGTTCAGGGAAGAGGTAGGGGCGGCGGGCTGCGGAAATGCGCCGGATGCCGGAGCTCGGGGTGGAGGTGCGCCCACCGCCGGAGCTCGGTGGAGTAGGTCCTGTACTCCTGTACCTGCGGACACAATACAGAGATGCGAGGGAAGTGTTGGAGGGGTGAGAAAGCCGCACATGGGGAGCGCGGAGGGGCGGGAATACGGCGCCTTCTGGTAGCCGGAGGAGGAGGGCGGGATGGGCGGCGGCCGGCGGCCGGCGGGGTACCTGCGGCGCCGCCGCTCCTTAGCTCGAGCGGGTATATCCGTAAGTGGTAACGGCGGGCCACGGTGCCGCCAGCCCAAGCCCAATTACCCTGCTAAATAGACATCCAACAAAAACAGAAAAAACGTGGCGGCCACTCACGGTTCGCCCGCTACAGCCGCCGCGCCGCTCCCGAGTCCCGAACCCCTCCATGGCGAATTGGCGATGGAGGCTGGCGCCCGCCCCCACCCCTCCGCTCCCCCACTCAACTCCTCGTCTCCACCGCCGGAACAGCTCCACCGCCGCCGCCCCATCCCTCCGCTCCCCCCAACCTCTCTTCTCCCGTCACCTCCAACCCGCCCCTTGAGCAGCCGTCCGGCGAGATCTGTGAGGAACCACATGAGCCCGTCCATGCCCATGAGGAGGAGCAGGACGGCCGTCGCTGGTGCGGGAGAAGGAGCAGGAATGCAGCAAGATTCGTCGGACGAAGAGACGGAAGAAGGTAAGATCTAGATCACGATTTTCATCTTCACCTCGATCTCCCGATGATACAATAGTGTGCACTTTTACTTTTCATGACCTGCTAGGTTACTGAATCTTACTGTCGATGTGTTGCTTGATAAAGCTATCTTTGAATTTCTGGAACTCAATGAAATGAATACTCATACTGAAGTTGTGGATTTCCTTCAGCCACAATTGCATACACATTTTCACTGTTGTTCACTACAGCTTCAGCAGCAACCGGTTTTACTAAAACCTAGCCCTTCTCCCTTCACTTTTACCTCATTCAAGAGCCGGTAGATCAAGCAGGTGGTGATTTATGCCTCATTCAGCTCTGTTTTTTTTTTTGTTGTTGTTTCTCATCTAATGATTTATGCTCATATCATTCTGTTCAATTATCCTACGAAGATCAATCTATGACTATCTAGTGTCCGGTTTGTCGTGCATGATCAATCTTTGGCATAGAGTAATTGGCATCCGGTTTGTCTCTAGGAGTAGATAGGGAATGGAGATGAGGATCAATTAGGCACACATGCTGGTGTATAAAAATCGGCTCTGCCAAGAAAAATACTGTACTTGCTGATGACTGTCAAAAACATTGGTCAGAAGACAAGTCCTCTCTACAGTATATGAATTTCTGAATTTGTCAAGTGATAGTTACAGTATATGAATTTCTGAATTTGTCAAGTGATAGTTACGGTATATGAATTTCTGAATTTGCTATATTCCTGTACATTCAAATAAAACACACGAGATAACATTCCTGTACATTCAAATGGAACAAAGAGAGTATTCAACAATATTTCTGCAGAGGGAGTATTCAACAATATTGTTGTACATTCAAATAAAACAATATTTCTGTACTTTCATCTGCAGGTTATTAACTTCCAATGGAACTGAAGAATCAGTACAGTACAGCAGGTCCAGCAGCGGCGGACAGCGGGTTCCGAGCATGCTAGGGCGGAGCGCGGGGAGGCCGCTAGATCCCAGCTCCCTTCGCTTGCGTCCACGTCCTCAGCTCCATTTGCCTGTGTCGATCTAAACGGAACTGTAACATCAGCAGAAAAGCAAATCTTGCGCACGCTCCATCGAGAAAGGGACTGATGGATTACTTTTGTATCGTCCTCTTCCCGGCCGGCCGCACAGCGACGTGATGAAGTCAGTCGGCCGAGAGATCGAGTTGACAGGGTGCCTCCTCTTCTCTTCTCGACGAGTAAAGAGTCAAAGTCTAAGTCACACGCGACGCACGCGTAGGCTCTACCCCTCCTCACATATATAGATGGGAGGAGGTCAAGGTTTGAGGATTGAAATTTGAGGAAGGGAGGGGTGGTATGGGCGGGAAGAAGATGGGGTTAGAGGAAATTTCGGTTCTGTTAGTCGCATGTTGCTAGGAGCAGCGATTTGATGGGGATGGATCGGTAACGTGGAGGGATGATTGGTGGCGAGATGAAACGTCGAGGCCAACCCTCTTTCACCGATTATAGGCTCTTTCTCATAATAAGTGAGATGCGATCCTCCAGCAATCACGTCCAGCCACTATTAATTTCCAGGAGCTACCTAAATCAACGGAGTGATCAACTCCAAAGTGAGGAAGCCAACTCGCGTAATACGTGGGAACTGGTAGCTAGATAGAAAAACATGTACACTATGTGCATTGTTCATCCTAACCGTGAAATCCATGCATGGACTCTTTCTTTTTTGCATGGGTTTCAAGGGAGAATGGAAAGAGAGATATGGTTACTGCTAAAACGGCCCCTCAATCGTCTAATAGCAAGTACTTTTACTCTAAATTAATTAGTTTACATTTGGTCTAGATACGTATGTTTGTCGGCGTGTTTTACCAACGTACTACTTCGTTCGGGATTATAAGACCGGCACAGATTTCTAAGTTGTCAATTTGACTAACATAACATTAATTTTACAATGTAAAAATTATGTCACTAGCAAGTAAAACATCTAAACTTTGATATATGTTTTATAATAAATATCTTTTATTACGTTAGTTAAATTTACGACCTAGAGATAATCAGCAGGGAAATGAATTCCCAGAATTATTACACACCCTGCTACACAAAGCTCATCTTCATTTCTTACATGTGCGGCTTACAAAAACAAGGAAAATACATTTTGTGCTAGTAGTATCAATTGGCATATTTAACTGTGTATTGCTTCAGCTCTGACCGTCCGGCACGTTCAATCTTTGAGGCATCTCCAAAATTCTGTACCAAATTACGAACAAAATTATTTCGTTCATATTTTTTATGCACATACGAACAAAAACATATGCCGTGCTCGTTTAAACTTGTGTACCATATACACTTCATTAACAGGATGGAGCTACTGGACTTGGTAAGGTTCAAAAGACACATCATGCAGCTCCAAAATTAAATTAACCACACGCGCCAGGTCCAGGCCATCAGTAAGCTCATGCCAAGCTGTTCACGCTAACGACATCGATCAATAAGCTACCTCATGTCTCGAGGAACATCAATAAGCGAAAGCTCGAGCATTAGCTCACTAACCACCTACTAACAGCAACATCACACACACCCACGAACGAGAAAACAAGTCTGGTTTGGACGGCCATGGCCAGCTCCAAATCCACTTGCGTCCCTTCACGAGGCGCATGGCGACTTGCTGCTCTGTCGCCTCCGTCTGATACTGTCACCGCTTGAACAAACTCGGCTCGTCGTCATCAGCAGACCAAGAAAGATTCAAGTCCACAAATTCGACACAAACAAGATTCACTAGCTATGCATCAACACGGTACAAGAGGATGTTCAACAATTGGCAGCTACAAGTTTCACTGTTCGCTAGCAAGAATTACCAATGCTTCTAGGGTATCATGAGCTCAGCTATCAGTTTCACCGTTCGCTGGTTGACTCTCCACATCTTCTGACCTGCTCATCATCTCAAGCAATCTAGGGCTGCAAGTCCTTCTTAGCCTGCACACACGAGTGCATAAATATGACAGTTGCAAGGATATACAAGTTCAGTACTAGCCCTAGTTGATCGGCATTGAGCATTCAGGTTTTTCGCACAAGAAAAAAATTAACATTTAGTCAACATGGATGGGATATCGACAAGTTCAAGCTTTAGCATTCAGGCATATAATTCAGAAACAAAAGTAGAGGTTCGCATACAAAAATGATGACCAAAGCTAGAACATACTACAGATCATTTCAAGCAATGCAAGAGACGGATGTTATTTATGAGTAGAATGAAAAATCACTTAAAACAAGTCTAATGGATGAAAATTACATATATTTAAAAAACAGCTAGGCAGGACTACCAACAGATTGAAAACATTGCCTTTTAATTATTATTAAAAAAGGACCATGATAGAACCCCTAACATGAACAATGGTTTTATTTTTGTTTTACTGTAGTTATGTACAATCTCCGTAGTTAGACTACAAATAAAAAAAGATTACATGGTTTTAATTCATTCTGGCATAATTTCGACTGAAAAATTTTCGGCCATATAATCTGTTATTGCTAGGTAACACGCTTGGCTCATCTTTCAGCTCTAAACAACAAGAGGGCAATACAAAATCAAATGCACAGCCGAAACAAGTATCAATTATGGCACATCATCCATTTGAATGTACCTGTAGTTCCTCGGTTTGTGCTCGAGTGGATATCTATTCTCCCGCCATTCAGCAATGTCTTTGCACTCGGCGCCGGTGAGCTAAACCGCATCAGCAATTTTCCAACTACAAATTGTAAGAAGGAGTAAACATCTTGAAGTTATAACAACATAAAAAAAGACCAACAAAGCATCAGCCAAACAAAGAAGAATTGATGCAATTGTGGCAATTGCCAAATAATAATTGCCGAACGATACGGATGCTTTCTCAGAAACAATAATTATCTCACTAAGCTCCCTGTTCTTACCCATGTCAATTGCCACGCCACACACATAAAGGAGGCAGCCCATATCGGCCGCGAGATCATGATCTGCACGGCGGTGGCAACAGCAGCGGCGTAAGTAATATCAAGAACGGAAGCAGCCACACTGTCGGTGGAGGAATCGATGTCGAGGCCAGCACAACAGCCCAGCCCTATGGTGTGCTGGCAGTGCGACAACCAGAATGACAACATGCCATGGACCATGTCCGCCACGCGTGGATCAGAGCCGCACATAGGCGTCGCGAAGAGAGTTGGGCGTGGCGGTGACAGCGGAGCCAAGAACACATACGCATGAAGTCCACGAAGACCGCAAGTGAGCTAGCCAATGGCCACCACATGGCTGCAGTCACGATTCAGACCGCGGCTAGAGTTAGCTGCAGAGTCTCCTACACGGACGGATAGGCGACACAATGGGACGTGTAGGACGTGTAATAGAGAGAGAGGTCGATACTAGGTCAAAAAGTTGAGCTGTGGGGTTGGCCGGTTCTGGCTATAATTCGGCGTGATGCCAGCGACCGACTGACAGGTAAGGGGAACAACAAGATCATGCCAGGACCAAATCGTAGAAACCAACCCATTACCACTTAAATGTAAACCAACAGTTCATCACATCTATGGTTGAATAACTTGAGAAGGCAATGTTAATAACTCGAGCTAAGCTAAATACAGATGAATCATCTTAGGAAGAACATGCCAGGTATGTACCATGATACATTAATGGGGAACTATGGTCGAGCCTGATAATCCAGTACCACGTATCACACCGTGTGCACAGTGCATATGTAGCTGACATTTATCTAATACCATCCAGGAAAACAAATATAACTTGTCAAACTGATTCCTTTTCCATACTCCTATTCACAAACCTATAAACCTGAAACAAGTTTGGGACCAACTGCTAGTCAAAACATTTTTCAACTACCCTTACTTGCCGTGCAAAATACAAGCTGATTGAGAACTTAGATCTGTTTTCCTATATAGAAAGAGAACAATGTATCACTCTCCACAATCAATTATCTGACAACAGCAAAAGTAGCCAGTATATATTACCTTAGTCAAAATGTGCGTTTATATCTTACCTTTATACTACATCCGTTCCAGTTTATAGATCCTGCGCGTACCCCTCGGTCGTCTAATAGTAAAACTGACTTCATTGCACTTAAGTTGGGGTAATTACAACAAACTAGATATAGATGTGCGCCTTGGCGCACGACCCCATGAATTTCAGGTTACTTTAAATTTTGAACGGCCACTGACATTTGTTGAAATTCAGCCAACAGTATGTTATCTTTTAGTGTGACACCATGGGAGCCTTGTTTCTGTCCACTGAGTTACTGCCTAAATCAAGACCAAAATTATCACATCAAAGATATCCAAGAGAAAAGGCTAGAAGAAGAAAATAGTTGCACTCTAAAACATGCTTTCAGTTGAGTCATTTCAGTGAAATTACCCATTGCTAGTCCCATTGATAACTGAAACTGAAGACTAAACACCGCGGAGTCAGTAGGTTTATAAAGTGCAACCTACGATTCTTAGGATCATTCTTACCTTAATCTTCAAGCTCTGCCTGAGAACCCTGTAAAAACATGACACATCTTAACTAATAGGTGTCGTTAAATCTAATTGATGCGAATGAGTAACATAGAGGCAACATTAGTAGCACTATCTCATTTGATATTTTGATTGTCTGTTTCAACAGTAGCTACTGAATAAGATTGTTGATATAGGTTCCTTCTTTTTAATGAGACAACATCTACTGAAACAACAAATGCTAATGAGTTTGAATTTCCTTCTGCTTCAGTTCAATCACAATAACAGATCTTATCATTGTTAGCAGCTCCTGCTATATCCGTTCCTTACAAAAAAAAGAACCAACTGAATATTTCAGTTTTAGTATGTGCCTAACAAATTCTTGATGCTACTAACATACCTTTTAACTCAAAAAATTACATGAGGAATAGCTCAAATATATATTTGTGTAATAGCATAATTAGCTGATCAATGAATGCATAATCTGTGATTTTTCTACAAATATCATTGCATGCCATATTTTCCTTCCCAATAAAAATATAAAAGGAACGCAGCAAATGATGAATTGAAAATGCATACTACTAAAGAGCTGATACATGATCGATATGGTAGGCAAAAACTGAAACGACATGTTTTGACCTAACAGATTGCTAGCCAACGAAAACCTGAAGACCTAGAGGAAATAATCAGAGAATCTAAGATCAATTGTCTTACAAGAATGTTGGTCATTTGGGGGCCAAAATATAATCGTTATCTCAATATTCTGAGAAAAGGGACGTAAAACAGTGAATGAAGCTAAAATGAGAGATGAACGGACATGTCAAGATCATGCAAAATTAATTAAAAGTCATAAAACACCTGAAATTTATGTACGCAAATTACAGAGGCTGCAGTGTGTGCATTCAGTCCTAAAGCTTCATCTTTCAAGATCTTATATGAAAATCTACTGGTTTGGTAGAGCACTAACCTACCGCGCGATTCACCTGATACATTTACAATGTATAAAGAAAATCAGAGAGAACAAAATTGTACAGTTTCAGAAAAAAAAAAGGGCAGAGGAGGTGTAACTCCTACTCACATGTATAACCAGCACTGTACATTCGATCTTCTTTAATTTGTCTGAAGATATTGACAGTTAATTTATTAGGACATCAAATACACTACATTTCACAATGAAAATAATAGATGACCCAGACTTACCTTGGAATCAAATTAAAGTGTCCTTCAATGGGTAGAGAACATGTATGACTGATAGAATACAACCGTAAAGGATGGGGCCTCTTAGTTTTTCCAAATGTGAGGACAAGTTCACTGTCTGTCCGCTCCAAACTAATTGCCCATACAGGATCAGATCCTCTTATAGTACCCACACTCTTCTTTTTTTGAAGTCAACAACCTATAGTTTTGTACTCTCAACAATAAACGCAAATACCGGAGACTAAATTCAGAGAAAGCTAGAAATAAATTCGATGGTGACAAGAAATATGAAATACTTAACCATCGGGAATTGTTCAATCCTACACAAAATGGTATGGCACCAATAATTAATTAACTATCAAAGGACAAAGGATAAAAATAGCATCATGGTTGCCTAGTTTTTTTCCTAAATCTCAGTCACGTATTCCTGGACCTCGTTATCGTCAGTCTCAGCTGCCTCCTCTCAGCAAGGTGACCCCTCCTCACCGGATCTCAAATGTGAAAATGAAAAGATATCTTGCTTAGAAAGCAGTAAGGGCTTTCAGGATTCAATTAACAAAAGAGTAAATTAATATGTATAGGTGATATGACTGACCATGTTTATAATTTCCACCTCACCTGAAATACAAAAATAAACTCTAAATGGAATCATGCACATCAATAGTTGGTAAGTAGAATTAAAGAGGAATAACAAGACAGGACCACAGACTTTGCTTCTTCAGCATCCAAAAATATAGCAACATCACCCAGAAAGAGAGAGATCAATCCAAAATTCTTGCTCCATGGTCGATGAGATACCCCACTTCTATGCAAGGACGCAAAACAACAAACACATCGGACTATACAGATAAACTTAATATCATCATCGTGAATTATACTGTAGTCTATTCATTTTTTAAGCTCTAATCCTAATGTTCAAGATATGTAGC
Source organism: Lolium rigidum (assembly GCF_022539505.1). NCBI lineage: Eukaryota > Viridiplantae > Streptophyta > Magnoliopsida > Poales > Poaceae > Lolium > Lolium rigidum. Next base: position 275,503,683 of record NC_061511.1, read on the forward strand.
AATCGCTTATAAATACATTACATTCATTTTCACTTAGAGGATGACAAATCATACAGAAACACCAGGTGAGATAACCATGATATTTCTCCTCTGATAAACCACTTTCTCTTGCATTAGGAAAATTATTCAGAAACGCTACAAAAAGTTCCATTCATCGGCCAATAAGGCATGGCCATTCATCGGCCATATGTACCTTTAGTTTATATGAAGTGTCCTAGCAGCTTCTCCAATCTTTGTGATGATTCCTTTTAGAGCACACGGTGAGGTCAATCATGTCTTGTTTTGCTCCTACCACAGAATCTGTAGAGTTAAGCACATTGCAATGAGATATAGTATCTACAAGAAATCACAAGAATTAAGGAGGCAAATAATATCGAGAAAATCGGCCATGAGCTGAAGTACAAATAAAAGAGTGTCATCAGTGAAAAGACAATGGGGAAAATAAGTGAATGTGTTATTGTTTCTTAAGACCTTCTTGATTTAGATAAAATGCAAGAGGTTCTAGCTAAGATAACAAATAAATTCATAGTGTCACTATAGAATCTACAAATCTTGTCCTAATATTCAGTACAAAAAACGCTGAATCCGCGGCAACTGAATGTAAAAGAAAAGTGACAGTATTGTGCAATTTACATAACAGATGGTCTTTCCTCACATGCCAACAATGTTATCCAGCCATATGCTCGTTTATATGGCCAAATAAACAAACCCGGAGAAATTAAACAATGTCAAACAATGTCATAAGAGAGGAAGAGGGAGAGGATAGGAGTACAAGGATAGAGCACGCGAGAGATGCATAGGTACAATGCAAGCGGCGTCGATGAGGAGAGATGGAAATCGGGATAGCTAGTGTGTTGCCGGGCGAAACGAGCCCTGATTGGTTCGCCTGGTTTGCCTACTCCCAGGGCACCGTCGGAATAGAATTACCATTCCTTAAGTGGGGTCTTTTGATAGCTCAAATAACTACTAATACTGTAATATTAATTAATATTCCCACAACAAAAAACTCTTGCCAGATAAGGCTGTGGCAACAATTTGGATCAATGTACATTTGCAGTTGCAGGAATCAAAATTTGCAAAAAGACATGGCAAGTGGTTGATGCAAAACAGCAGCATTTGTGTGCACACAACATCTATTATCATACTTCACAAAAAAATCACCAAACCTATTCCTTCCACAACATACTATGATCTGATGCCCTCATCATAGAACACGGAGAACTAAATCACTAATTCCACATAGATTTAATTCCACACAGATTGGCCGAATGCTATATATCAACAACAAACCAACAAGAACGTATCTAGGCCCGCATACTTTCCTTTTAAGCATTTAATCATACACGTCCCCTGCTTTTAAGTTCTAAACAAAGTTGCCCAACAAGAAAGGAAGAAACGTCCACTCTAATATACCAAATCGTACTGGATATGAACTATAGCAGCCCAATCTTGAGGGCAGCAACAAGAACCAGCCGGTAGAACCTCTAGGTACGCCAAACATCGCAAAGGAAAAGGGGATCGAGTGCATACGGACGAGTTCATACGCAGATAAATTACAAAGGCGAGGGTCACCTGTGCGAGGCCGGTGATGAGTCCGCGGAACGTGGGGTGGACGCCGGCGTGGTGCTTGAGGCGGCCGGCGATGGGGTTGCGCAGCGTCCAGGCGTGCTCGCCGCTGACGACGTCTAGGCGCGCCTTCGCTGCCGTCGCCCAGGCACACGCTTGCCGCCGCCGTGCCCAGTTGCGCGCTCGCCGCCGCCGTCACCCAGGCACACGCTTGTCGCCGCCGTGCCCAGTTGCGCGCTCGCCGCCGCCGTCGCCCAGGCGCGCGCTCGCCGCCGCCGTCGCCAGGCGCACCTTCGCCGCTGCCGTCTTCGGGTGCACGGTAGCCATCGCCCATGCGCGCGCTCGGCTCCGTCGCCCAGTCGCATGGTCGGCGCCGCCGCCGCTGCCATGTTACGAGAGGGGATTGGGAAGGAGCATGGGGCGCGATTGGGTGAGGTAGGGTTTCGGCTGGCGCGGTGAAGATATTTTGCACGCTAGCTCGCCACCCCCGAAACGAGCCGTAGAGACTGACGTGTGGACCCGCCGAACCGTAGGACCCAAACGCAGCCAAATGCGGGTAAACAACGGCCAGTGCATGGCTTTCGCTAGCGCGCTGCTGCCAGAAACGGACGGCTGAGATCGAATGTTAAAAATTGGACGGTTTACATGCTCCGATCGCTGTGAATCCCCCTATGGGGGTCATCTATTATACCTTTAGATGTGGACGTGCCATGTATTTTTTACACTAAAAACTGAATCAAGCAACATTAATTTAACAACAAGAAATGCTGGAATCAATGAGGGATTTTTTAAAGTGGATCTAGACAAATTCCTCCTATATTGTGGTGCCCAATTTTTTACAATCTGTAAGCTGCATGAAACAGCACAAATGCTGACCCGAGTCTTCTCATAGATAAAAGGAGGCTATTGCCAATTCATCCTAAATGTGTTACATTATTTTGCCACGAATAGAGTTGAGATCACACATACAATTGAGATACACAGACTACATACTATGTTATGCAGACTGCCTCTTGCTTCCTTGACCAGCAGGATAAGGAAGATAGGATCAAAATTCAAGATGAGCATACTACACAAACTAGCAGCAAAACAGAGTGTCGCGCCGGAAAACAGTAGTGACTTAATCGAATCCAGCTTTGTGAGATAGAGAAGGGGCTTACCGATGTGCCTTGGATGCCGCCTCGTTCTCACGTATCTAGCCTAGATATGTCAAACCACACTGCCCCAGTACTCCCAGTGGCCTCATGTATCTATAGAAGCATAGGAACCAGATCAGATCGTTGTGCACTTCAAAGGAACACAAGTTGAACAAACAAGATAGATAGATAGATAGATAGACAGATAGAGATGTTTTATTACCGACAACCACATCATCGGTCGGGAGCGTCAGGTCGTATCTTGGACGACCATCAATGGGGGGAAAGAATAAGGGTCGGTTGATTCATACAGGGAGCAATGGTATTGATGTTCCTTTAGAGGCTCTCCCTGGCACAGGTGGTAAGCAGGTAGATGGGGCCTGTCTCACTCTTGTCAGGGAGGAGATATGCACCTAACCCCACGTGGCCCACTGCAATCAGCATAACAATCACAGATCAAACCGAGTAACAAGCAAAAGCATTGGGAAAACTAATGAAAAGTTGTTTTAAAACCTTCGCATTTGCTGTTTTCAGAGGCACCATGACTAACGATTTCCTTATTCAAGTAGTAAGCCAAGGAAAAGGATTAACAAGCTGGCAAGGATGAGCAACAAAATAAGTGAACTGCTGAAAAAGGTCGTGTATTAGTTCAACATACATCTCTACATTCCAGAATCACCAGATAAGGGGATAGCACTATTAGAACGAGACGGTGCGGAATTAACAAGATAACAGTAGCAAAACACTTGAGTTCACAATGATAGTTTGCCGCCTGGATATGTCATTCATTAAAATAATAAAAAATGCACACCCCACAAAGTACCATGACACAGAATGCTTAAGATAAATATCAATTACTCTCTGCAGGCCAACGACATGATAACATGATCGACAATAGAGAATCATTATAGACCAATGCATTTCCATTAGTAACTACAAAAGATACAATCTAGTCATCCATACCCACCTAAATAGCAACTGTAAAGTAACACCGCAGGTCACCAAACTGTTGGGAGCCACATGGCACAACAAAAGTATGGCTAAATTATAATTACTCTATAGGCCACACCAAATGTAGTGCTCCCAACAAAATTATTACTGTACTTCCATAGAAGTAATAAGAGAACGTGAGAAACAGAAATTCATGAAAAAGCATTACTGATACTCTTGTAAGAACCAAAAACATGGACCATCCACCCACCTAAACCAGAATAGAGCATAAACCAACTCAATGCTAAGAAAGCACATGTTTTCGTAAACTTCAATATTGCAATATACATGCACTGTGTAATTTAATTCTAAACAAGTATATACCCTTATTGGATTTAAATAAATGTCACAAGAACACATCAATACCTATACATGCTACAACAAATATATCTACCAGCACACACCTGAGGTACTGAATAATGAACAACTTGACAGTGATATTGTACCATCATTGTGGGGTTCTAAATTCCCATTGAAATAGAAATCACTTCCTTTTGAGTTGACGCACCACAATGAGTCATTGTGTTCATCTTGCACAAGTAATATTATGATACCAGTACTCATCCCGGTACTTGGTTACATAACGTTGAACTCCAAAAATAAATAGATACGATGCATACCTGGTTCCTAGGCATCGATGCCTATTTAGGTTAATATTGGCATCCACAAAAAGAAAAAAGAAACAACAACAAAACCATACATTTCGCTATGTGTTCAACTAAAAAGCACGGACTTTGTGTTAACACTTCCATCAAGTCTGTTGTTTATCACAAATCAGCAAGCATGAAGGGCAAGGATGTGGCACTCATCCTTACCAAGACCGTGACATGAAAATCTTCCCTAATAAGGTAAACCTGAAGCTCATTTTAACTTTGGCTATTTCATTGGTTCGAGCTGATACCTATGAAAATAGTCTCATCAAAAAAGAACTAGGAAACTAATCAGGTCACCTCTATCTTTATCACACAGAACTAGGTAGTCATTTTCTCTTTATTTGCTTAGATGAGAACAGAGCCAACTGTTCCAAGTTTTCAAACACCAAAGAAATTATTTTTCACATACATAAAACGCAAGAGAAAATGCACACAACACCCAGGTCAGTACCTCAACTCTGAACCTGAACTAAAACAGCACAACACATTTTGAATCTTTCCAGGTTTCCGTCTGGCCGGATCCGGCAACAATGGATAGCACCAGCGATGGATAAGCTATGTATGCACAGAACGTCCATCTGTTTCTCCTGACAAAGTGGATGTATGTCTATGATGACACTAGTAATCTTGTTCAGCACATATTCACATCAGAGAAGCACCCCAGGTTATCAAAGACCAAGCACATGTTTTAAAAAAGCATGTGTCCGGCCTGATTCGGCGGCCAAGCCACCGCCAGGCCACATCACTGGCAAACTGGTCCGGTTCCGCTACCTTAGACACATGCAGAATGCAGAAGGAAAGGCATCAGTAAGAGATAAGGACTCGTAATAGGACCATGAATAAGATTGGAGAAGACTTGGTGTGGCTGCAGTACCTTACCATATTGAAGACTTGAAGCCTCACTGTAGATTTTAGGGTCACTTTCTTTTTCTCTATTGTATGCATCCATTCTTGGTCCTCTTCTTGTATGCAGCACACAAGGTTTTCTAGTAAGAAACTAAAAGCAAGAGCAGCCTTGTTAGCAAACATGTAGGTACATGTCTATATGCCCCGTCTATACAATTATGGAAATTGCTATACAAGAAGAACCTTATTAGAAGAAGTACGCCACTGCCATCGCACTGAGCGGTGAACTCACCGCCATCTCACGGACAGCTTTGCACCATTGCGGGCGACACCAAAGGTGGTCCTGTAACATTTCAATATCAAGTTATCAATTGGAAGATTTGAGCACCTGTTAATAACTGGGAAAGAATAGTACTAGCATATTCCTTACAATATTACTAGATGATTTAAAGTTGCGGCCAGATCAAAGGGTACTTAGTCACTTATAGATAAGCTCAATTATCTTTCATTGTTTTATTTCCAGGCTAGGATGGTTTCCAATGTAAAACAACCTAGGCAGATTCGAGCATCGAGCCTAGCAGGCTAGCACTTCTCTTGCTAATCCAAACTCTGCAAAGCACGGGTTTAGATGGGAATTAAATAGTAATCTTTCACCTAGAGTCATATGGGAAGATGGTTACTCTGTGACCAAGAGATCATATACAAACCAATAGAGGGTAATGAGTAGGTTCTGATTTTGGAAATTTATTTCAATAGTATGTTCCAAAAACTGAGTCCAACATGAAATCCTATTATATGAATGGCCAGATCGCTTCCTGTTTCTCGGGCAGTAACTAATAGCTTCCTGGTGGTGACCAAGTCATCTGACAACATAATCTTTCCAAAACCTCAAGTAAATGATCACTCATCTTTGATTATTAATTTGAACATTGCTATGTAAAATGGAGAAGGTTTTGTTGACGGCTTTATTTTCACTAGAAATAGTAAGATGGCCGTCCATTTTAGGACATTTTTTGTATAAAATAAATCCTAATTATCAAGGTGAGACCCTACCCAAGGTTCAGAATGTAGATACACAAATTAACGCTGAACTTTAACAGCCTGGCAGCTCTGCCAATCGCTGTGAGGAACCCAAGTATCCTATCTGGCAATCAAAACAAGGTAATGTGGCCTAAGAAAAAATTGCACAGATAAATGCATACATACAAGGGTTCTATAGTTTTGAATGCATACATACAAGGGTTCTATAGTTTTGATAAATCCAAACAAACTTTTTATTACAATAATACAAACCATCAAAGAAAAAGTAAATATTTCATCTGCAAATAAAAACCTGCACGGATATAGAAATTGGAAGAACACAAACAAATCCAAAAGAAAAAAACACTTGATACCAAATTATCCCCCACCAAAATTTGCACCAACTAAAGCTAATATGAGCGACTCAAAAGTCAAAAGACAAAAGAGATAGGTTTTCTCCAGGGACTGGTCCACTTAATCATCAGGCCATGCAACCATTAGCACTAAGCCCCAACACTATCACACCATACATACAACATATCCACATGCATACACATGCTGCAATTTTTTCTTCCTTTGAGAGTATAAGCTCCAAAGCTTTTTTTTTTGGTCATGTCGGCAAGGGACCTGAAATTGCAACAGCAATTGAAAACTATGTACTGCATAAGAGCGGGAGTGCATTTTGTTCAATCAGTAGCAAACCTGAACCGTTTTCGTTTTCTCTACAACAGTCATAGGATAGCCAGCATCATAAAACCATGGACAATCGGATACGTTCACAGCCAGCAGAAAAGAAAGACCATGGCCATTCCACATCCTACTACATCACACCTAGCAGGGGCCAGCGGAGTTCATCAACATGATATATAGATAAAAACGAAACGAAATTTGTAAGGAATATGGATTTAGGAGCAGGAGGAGAGGGGCCTCACAGGGAAGTTGCAGCTTGGGGAGTTGGCCGACGACAGCAGGAATGGAATGGTCTCCGGCAGCAACATATCGGGAGGGAGCCGAGGGCTGCAGCTGGGGAGGTTGTCCATGATGTTGCCCGTGGCCGGGAAATCGACCACCACTCCTCCTCCTTGTCTCCCTGCGGCGAGCTCCAGGGTAGCAGGACGTGGACGCCGTGGAGGAGATCCTCCACCTTCATAGCGTTGGCCTCTGCTGCTGCTTGGGCAGTCTCCCACGGTTGCTGCTTCGAGGCAGAGAGAGAGAGAGAGAGATGGAGGCGGAGGGGCGCCGTCAGCCCAGGTCGTTGGAGGCGGGTGGGGGTTCTCGACTCAGCTACAGGCGCTCCGGATGGCGAGGACCAGCACCCAACGGAGGTTCTCCACGGCGGCCTCTAGGGCACGGCGGACGCGCGGGGAACCAATTGGGTGAGTGGCCGTGTACGGTGGCGGCGGAATTTGGTGGGTGGGGGTGGCGGGTCTTGCAAAATAATTCACTGAAGAGATTTGGTATGACTTGGTCGTTGGTTGGAAGATAATCCCACGTTAATTAGGTCTCCTTTTTACTGCCCAATCAGCTCTTCCTTTTTTACAGGGACGGAGTATTATTGCCCCGTAAAACTAGGAGCTGTTGACTCACAAGTCTGCCCAATCAGCTAGCAACTAATTTTTTTGCTCAACAATTAAGGAATTGTATCGCAAATTTAATCGGGGATTTGTTTCCGTGATTTGTGAGTCAACAAACGGCCATAATTTTACGCTCTTAGCTAGTTTAGTGGTGAGACTCGAATGTACATGCTCTCTTACCTGATCGCTCGAAACAAATTTATGGTGACTAATGGAAAGTTGTTTACTACTATACAACACACAGATCACGATAAATTTACCAATTAAATCGGAGCACCGACATGTGTCATGTGTCATGTATTAAGTCCTGAACTTGTAGGATGTTATTAATTAATTATATGGTTGGTTTTTCACAGTCGCAAATGAGTAATACTTACTAGTTTATACATGCACTATATTGCAGTAGGCAAAACCGTACACTACATTGGCAACATGGGTTGAAGCTAGCTCTCTAGATTGATTTTTTTCTTCAATAAATAAATACTAGCTTGATAGCAAGGCCACTTTCATCGGATTTTGCTTGTTCAGTAATTACTACCTCTCCCTCCTACTCCGTATTATAGACGCATTGGCTACCCGCGGTAATGACTCTCTAATCAGGCTACCTTTTTACTACTTCTTTATCTCTTCGGAATCAGCTCCTATTAATACGGCATGCATTGGAAATTTCTGTTACTAGAGAAAAATTAGGGAACATGGCACTAAATTTTCGGGGAATTAATAGTCCGTCCTTCCACTACTCCAATACCTTACTGAAAAAAGAAGAGGGTCTAGACTTGGGTACCTAAGAATGTACGTACTAAGACCAACGAAAAAATAGCGCGCTATTTCACGCTAATAGCGGCGTTATATCGTATTTGCGAGTTGAACGTTACGCTATGCATTCTAGGCACGCTATGGCGCTAGGCGCGCTAAAGATGCGCTATTTGGTGCTATTCGCTATTCCGCATAGCACGATATTTTGCAGCGTAGTTTTTAGTAGCTCATTCCACATTTTGACCTACTTGCGTATCCTAAATCCCTATAATCCAGGCAACCCTAGACTAAGAAACTCAGATCGTGTACTCCCCAACTCCTTGTCACCTGCTCTGGACGATGATGTGACATTGCAGCTCCCCCCCCCTCCCCCCTTCTCCTCTGTCAATCGTTGGTAAGCGACCACGCCTAGCTTCACCTTCACGCCTTCACCCCGTGCCTCTGTTCCCCTCCTCCAATCCTTCTAGTTCGGGACAATGTGAATGTGAACTATGGTTTGTGATTTTGAGACTATGTCATATCAAGTTATAGACTATGTGAACAATCTCTGGTTGATGTTTGGCTGCAAAATATCATATCCGAGATTTTATAGCTGCAGAGTGCTATATCTATTATCTTCTCTTTCTTAATAGATGGCCCCATTTTGCTGGTCTTACGGTGAGCCACGTCACCTGATAATAATTTTCACCTCCCGCATTGTTCCCAGTCGTAGTCCCTCCTTTCAATTGTAACCGAAAGCTGGCCATCAATCTCCCCTTAATCACTTTTGTTACCGTGCAATCAATTCTAATTACCTCTCTAATGCTGACATAATACTAGAAGGAAACGGCCGGCTACTGCTAAAATTCTCCACCGGACAAGCCACCTTGCAGTCATTAACACAGTCATTAAGAATTCCCATTAAAAAGTAGTCATTGAGCGTTCAGTTTCAGTTCCCAATTTATTACTCCACCGTTTCGGCCTACATGCAGCCCATCGCTTCATCTTCGTTGATCTCACCCGGGAGCGAGTCAACCAGCTCCCTTATAAAAAAACCCAACGACACCATGCCCCTTCTTCTCCTCCACGATCTCTACTAAGAAATTGAAGGAGGGGTTCAGAGGTAGTCTGCGATTGTGGAGGCAGGTGAAGGGACAAACATGCCAATAAAAACCATGCTCCCCTTCAATATGCGTTATAGTCATGGCTCCGCTTCTCCACGTTATCAGCCAGATTACCACATATTTCTCATCATAGCTCTGCTTAGTTCTCAACTTTGATAGGTGTTGGATGGTGGATATTTAATTCTTCGCCCCCATGAGCTTTGCTTCGCCTTCCATGGGGGATTTGGACGACACAGCTGTTGGTGTAGCTTATCTGTCGTTCTCTTGTAGATTGGTATTTTCTGGCCTTTCTCGGATGCCTCCGCTGGCTTGGGATTTTGGAATCTAATTTGATTAATGGAACAACATGCCTGGACGCTGCTGATTTGGTACTCCGTAGTACTGCCTTTATTATGGGCGGCGCCCTTTTTGTTCCTCGTGGGAGTTCCATCGGTTGAGTTGCTCAGCTCATGGCATATGATATCTCTTGGGTACTACTTCAGCTATCCTATGCTATTGGGGGATTAAGACTTGCTACGTGTTCATCCATTTGATTTGATCTTTATATGACACACTATGAAATTTAACCACTCGGTGTTCTCATGAAACTGAAGAAACCAGATGCCTAATCGTCATGCAGATCCGCTGTTTTTGGTGCAGCTGAAGACAAAAAGAATCTACATAAATGGTTAAACAAGGTATTAACCATCTCTTGCCAAGTCGTCCTAAATTTTCCTACTGCTAATGCTTTACGTTTTTAGGTCCAAAGTTCTGGATATTACAGGGATTTCTTCGTTCTTTTTTATCCGATTATTCAAAGAAAGGAGGAATCAACAGCTGCAATGTTCCTATGCTCATTGATCTGTGCAGTTGCGTGCGCTTAAGTTTGATTAGTACCCATGTAAGTGGTTAGATTGAGAATCAACTGTTGGTACACCCTGTTCAGATACGTTTACCATGAGCTACTTACATGTTCAAAATGTGCGAAATATATCATGATTTAGATAGAAGATAATTTTTAGATTGTGATATCTACCTTTCTTAAGCCATGCAGGTTAGGGATCCTTATCGAAAAAATGTAGGTTAGGGATGAAAAATACTAATACACATGCAACGGAGTGACTTCCGTATACCATACCATCATATCTCCGGCCAGCTCTTTTCTGTTTTGTATACAAACAAAAGGATACCAGTTTGACAAGAGAAACTTGCACCTTGGCTTCAAACTGCTTATCGACCTTGCCGTGCAATGACAATTACAGATTTATTTTATTTTCCTTGCCCAATTATGCCGTCGTGCGGTATGGTGCTGGAGCTTTTTTGTTAAGATCAATGTAACTTCATTGAATCTGGCAGAATCAAGTCAATGTGGATATCCAAACCCAAGTGATTGGATACACATGGATCGCAACATTAGATAATATGGGTATTTTAATTGAATCGAGGCTAGCACAAATGGAATATCTGAAATTTGGTAAATACTCTTATCAAGCTTCTTACAACAAGAATTTTAAATGTGTTGTCGTTACTTGGATAAATATTTAGGGAAACGATTGTTGCTGAGAACATCTACTTTTTGCACCATGTTAACAACTCAACATAAAATAAAGCTATATGGCGGTGGTGTACCTTCCCATTCAATATTTATTTCACATACAAAATACTATTGCTGATAATTAATATTTATATTTCGTTAACGCTTCGTTTTGATGTTTGCATTGGGAGGCTTGGCATTGTATTGGGTTGAATGTCCAATACCCAAGATATTGATATTGAGAGCGAATGTCAATATTTTTGTTTGGATGTTTACATATTCAGAACCCAGGCTTGATATTGAGGTTGAATGCAAAATGTTGTTTGGATTGTCAAAGTGTGGAATTGCAATTGTACGAGACTAGAGACACATACATCTACAAAGAACTATTCTTAATATGGTAACACTCCCTAATTCAGACTTGTAAATAAGCAGTACTAAAGCGAATGCAAATTTTCTCCGGTTGATAAAATCCAAAACCAAAATTCCAGAGCTGCAAGTTGAACATAAGCTGGTAGGCTTGACGATGGTCTCAACTCTCAGCCTGTTGCTTCGCCTCCCGCAGAGGCACACACTTGGCCATACCAGCATGTCTCCTTCACGACGATTGCATCCTCTCCAGAACCTGCGGCTTCGTGACTGCGGAAGTTGTCTTGTATCAGCATGGCGTGGCGTCGCTCACGACTGCGACCTCCGGCATCTCCGCCTGACTCCCGGAATGCGCATTGCGGAGAGGCGCGACGGGATACGCGTGCAGCGATGACGAGGCCGGACGCCGAAGTTCAGGGAAGAGGTAGGGGCGGCGGGCTGCGGAAATGCGCCGGATGCCGGAGCTCGGGGTGGAGGTGCGCCCACCGCCGGAGCTCGGTGGAGTAGGTCCTGTACTCCTGTACCTGCGGACACAATACAGAGATGCGAGGGAAGTGTTGGAGGGGTGAGAAAGCCGCACATGGGGAGCGCGGAGGGGCGGGAATACGGCGCCTTCTGGTAGCCGGAGGAGGAGGGCGGGATGGGCGGCGGCCGGCGGCCGGCGGGGTACCTGCGGCGCCGCCGCTCCTTAGCTCGAGCGGGTATATCTGTAAGTGGTAACGGCGGGCCACGGTGCCGCCAGCCCAAGCCCAATTACCCTGCTAAATAGACATCCAACAAAAACAGAAAAAACGTGGCGGCCACTCACGGTTCGCCCGCTACAGCCGCCGCGCCGCTCCCGAGTCCCGAACCCCTCCATGGCGAATTGGCGATGGAGGCTGGCGCCGCCCCACCCCTCCGCTCCCCCACTCAACTCCTCGTCTCCACCGCCGGAACAGCTCCACCGCCGCCGCCCCATCCCTCCGCTCCCCCCAACCTCTCTTCTCCCGTCACCTCCAACCCGCCCCTTGAGCAGCCGTCCGGCGAGATCTGTGAGGAACCACATGAGCCCGTCCATGCCCATGAGGAGGAGCAGGACGGCCGTCTGGTGCGGGAGAAGGAGCAGGAATGCAGCAAGATTCGTCAGACGAAGAGACGGAAGAAGGTAAGATCTAGATCACGATTTTCATCTTCACCTCGATCTCCCGATGATACAATAGTGTGCACTTTTACTTTTCATGACCTGCTAGGTTACTTGAATCTTACTCGTCGATGTGTTGCTTGATAAAGCTATCTTTGAATTTCTGGAACTCAATGAAATGAATACTCATACTGAAGTTGTGGATTTCCTTCAGCCACAATTGCATACACATTTTCACTGTTGTTCACTACAGCTTCAGCAGCAACCGGTTTTACTAAAACCTAGCCCTTCTCCCTTCACTTTTACCTCATTCAAGAGCCGGTAGATCAAGCAGGTGGTGATTTATGCCTCATTCAGCTCTGTTTTTTTTTTGTTGTTGTTTCTCATCTAATGATTTATGCTCATATCATTCTGTTCAATTATCCTACGAAGATCAATCTATGACTATCTAGTGTCCGGTTTGTCGTGCATGATCAATCTTTGGCATAGAGTAATTGGCATCCGGTTTGTCTCTAGGAGTAGATAGGGAATGGAGATGAGGATCAATTAGGCACACATGCTGGTGTATAAAAATCGGCTCTGCCAAGAAAAATACTGTACTTGCTGATGACTGTCAAAAACATTGGTCAGAAGACAAGTCCTCTCTACAGTATATGAATTTCTGAATTTGTCAAGTGATAGTTACAGTATATGAATTTCTGAATTTGTCAAGTGATAGTTACAGTATATGAATTTCTGAATTTGCTATATTCCTGTACATTCAAATAAAACACACAGATAACATTCCTGTACATTCAAATGGAACAAAGAGAGTATTCAACAATATTTCTGCAGAGGGAGTATTCAACAATATTGTTGTACATTCAAATAAAACAATATTTCTGTACTTTCATCTGCAGGTTATTAACTTCCAATGGAACTGAAGAATCGGTACAGTACGAGCAGGTCCAGCAGCGGCGGACAGCGGGTTCCAGCATCTGGGGCGGAGCGCGGGAGGCCGCTAGCCCTGCGGCGCGGGGCGCGAGAGGTCGCCAGCGCGAAGGGCGGGAGGCCGCCCGCCGGCGCGAGGATGTGAGCTCCACCTGGAGGCCCGCCGGCGCCAGGCGAGCTACATCAGCGGAGGCGCGGGAGGCCGCTAGCCCCGCGGCGCGGGGCGCGAGAGGTCGCCAGCGCGAAGGGCGGGAGGCCGCCCGCCGGCGTGAGGATGTGAGCTCCACCTGGAGGCCCGCCGGCACCAGGCGAGCTACATCAGCGGAGGCGCGGGAGGCCAGCCGGTGCGAGCCGAGGGAGGCTGCCCGCCGGCGTGAGGCGCGGGAGCTCCACCGGCGGGAACATGCGACCGCGCGCAGGAGTTCGGCAGTGCAAGGCAAGGGAGATCGCCGGCGCCAAGGGAGGAAGGGCGCCCGCCGTCACGAGGCGCGGGTGCTCCACCGGTGCGAGAAGCGCGGGAGTCCGCCAGAGCCAAGGGAGGGAGGTCGCCCGCCGGCGCGAGGCGCGGGTGCTCCACCGGTGCGAGAAGCGCGGGAGTCCGCCAGAGCCAAGGGAGGGAGGTCGCCCGCCGGCGCGAGGCGCGGGAGCTCCACCGGCGCGAGAAGCCACCGGCGGGAAGGTGCGTCGGGAGGATTGGATCACCAGATCGGAACGACTTGGTGTTTAATTCAAAATAAGAAGGGCATAAATGAAAAAAAAAAGACATTTTAAACTACACGTCTGACACATAAATCGTGATGAAGGGATTATGTGATGTCACGTTGATTGCAATAATGTGTGTACTTTTTGCAAAACTGATGTAAATAGCAGTTGAAAAGCATAGAGCAGCGAAACAATTACCTTAAACGCATGAATAGCCAGGCAGCGAGGCATCAATTATTAGCACACTAGCGCAAACTGTAGGAGCAGCGAGGCAGGCAGCGAGCAGCAGCAGTGATCAATTGCTGGCGGGCAACCGGCCAGCCACTAATCCTAGCGGGAGTAAACGGCAAAGCTGCAGAGTCCCGTTCAGCTTAAAAGGCCACAAGCGGCATTTGGTGGGCTGCCACGGACGTGTCCGTTTACAGGTACGCGAGCGGGGTTGGGGCCTTGGGGGAGAGATGAGACATACGAGGGAGAAAACGTTTCGTGGCCCGAATGCATCGCAATGTTTAGCTCTAGGCCTCTATATTCGGGAGCGGGCTCGGTAGGCAAAACTTTAGTACCTCAATATTTAGCCTGGATTCATCCCACGAATACCGAGGCCATCCAAACGCTCTGATTTTGGGATATTCGGGTCTGCAGAATACCAATGCCTAATACCACGCCTGAATGCAAACATCAAAACAGACCGTAATAGTTTTAGACAAACATTTTGTGGAGCCAACAACCACAATTAACACGATTTTCCGCTGCAACGCGCGGGGTATCATCTAGTTGTATATATGCTGAAATCATGAATTTTCATTTTTTTTTGTTAAACACTATTTTGAAAAATAGCACGCTATTTGTGTTAGCACGCTATTTTTCTGAAGCCCACGCTATTTGTGTTAGCGCGCTATTTTTTCATTGACTAAGACTAGTCATAGTGGGGAGTAACATTGTGTAGTAGCATACACATGTTACAACTTCATGTTACTACCTTCATAGTGGATAGTATCATAGGTGTAGTAACATAGAATGCCACATTTATTTCTTTGTAGAGTCATTTTTCTTGGATTGTGTGATGTGATGGTAACATAGTTAGTTACCACTATCCTATCTTTCATCAACTAATGACATGCCATGTTATCAAAATGTTTAGCATGTTGTTGATGTTACTACCTTAGACTACTCATAGTGTGAGTAACTAAGGTAGTAACATAGAGCTACATGCATTGCCAACTATGCAAATTGATGACATGGCATGATATTAAATGAAGAAAGAGATGGTTATGGTAACTAGCTATGTTAGAGCAATTCCAATAGTATAGCCAACGGGGCTGGCTATAAGAAAATGTCATTTCATTTGGAGTCAGCATACAGCTAACATGTACAATAGCTGGCTATAAGATGAAGTACTTTACTAACACATGTCCCACATTCCACTCTCACAAAGTGCCTAGGAGCACGTGAAAGAGCTGACTGTTGCATAAGAGCCCACCTTCATTCTCTCTTCTCTTCTCTCTCCTCCAACTCATCTAAAATATATTATTTAAAGTCTTATAGTCAGCTGACTGGACTCTATTGTACTTGCTCTTACCATAACATCACACTTTTCAAGATAGAATGAGTCTACAAGCTAATTAATACACTAGCTCATGCTGACGTGCATGATACTACATCTAAGTTACTATGCATTATAAAGGTAGTAACATAGAGTAGTGTCATATGCATGACACACTATGACTAGTCTTAGTTACTTCCCACTATGAGTAGTCTAAGTTAGACTAGTCACAATGGAAAGTATCATATACTAGTATCATGCACATGATACTAGTTTGTGATACCACCTCCACAATGCATAGTATCATAATATGGTATTATACTTATATCATATTTAATGATTTGTAGAATCTCAATGCAAATGTGGGTACATGATGTATTTGTCATGAAGTTTTCTAGGTTTATGTGTCATGATACGGTATCATATTATGATACTACTCCCATCTCTCACCTCATTAATTGATGTGACACATCAGATTTTTGCCAACATGGTATGCATAATACTACTTATGATACTTTCATTGGGGCTAGTCTTAGAAAGATCGCGAGGCCATCAATTGCATGTTCGTTACTTTGCATAGCATTTATCATATGATCTTTGTACGACACTTTCTCTTCATCGATCCTCAGATGGTTGAACTGTCAACATACACACTGTTTGATTATCGGACATGCAACATCGTATGTATAGCAACGTGGTTGCATGTTAGATAAACCTATTTGAATCAATAATTTTTTTCCATTCACGCATGTATTATGTGATGCTTAATCTCATATCACGTGGTTGCGAACAAAATGAATGTTGTTACGCCATCACGTACTAATACCTTCTCCCCATGCCACCAACATGATGACCCCTAACTAGTGAACAACTCAGAGCTGGCGGAGGACAAGCATTGTTGCTCACATGGATGGCTTAGTGTAGACACATGCCTTCCCCGATGTACTCTGCTCACAAGATCGCCGTAGAACAAGACCAGACAACTACGACAAAGTATGCCATCACTACCATGGCATGATGTGGGTGGTGGAATGCATGGACGTACACCCATATATCCTCTATCGAAGAACTGGTCAATATCATGAACTACGGTTTTAGTCGATGTTCAATGTGCAAGGAAAAATCTCTTTGTTTACAGTCCTCGCTTGCATGCATTGCATCCCTCCGTCACATGCTCGGCATCGTCAGTCAACGAGTACATGCTTGCACTAGCACACTTCACCACTGACACAAAATGTGTTGACTCAATTTTCTTTCCCGGTACATCAACAACTACACTCTAAGTTAGCACATGCAAAAAAAGAGTGATATGGTACTATGAGAGACGAGTTCCACGATGGAACATAGGGTGGGTGCCACTGTTCATAAATTAAAAAAATTATGAAATGTGTCAAGAAGGCGAAAAGTATAAATATGTAAAAGCTATAACCCATAGAGCTTCCCAACGCCTCCAAAATCGCACCATTCATAGCTCACATGCAATAGTACAAATTCCACATGGAATAACATGTAATTAGTATATCCTACCATAAAATCCTAGCACTTAACAGGGCAATGCCATGTACTTCCTCTGTCCCAAAATATAAGGTGTCTAAGAGTTACTCAAACGTCAACATTTTTAAAGTTCAACCAAGTCTATACACAAAAACATTAACAATTGCAGTACTCAATCAATGTCAATAGATTCATCATAAAGTATATTTTCTTAATGCGTCTATTCAATATTATAGATGTAGATATTTTTTGTAAATATTTAGTCAAAAGTTAGTAAGATTTGACTTTTAAATAATCCTTAGACGCCTTATATTTTGAAACAAAGGGCTAGTATTTCCGCTAGTATAACCTAAGAACCCTTGGCCACAAAAGAGGTCAAAATCTTACAAAAGTAGTGTCTAGTCACTAGTAGGGAAAAGCCTACAAGTCGCTTGCGGTTTTCAGCTACCAGCCGCGGGCCCTGGCCCGCCACTAGTACCTCGTCGGTGGTAAGCTCCTACTAGTCGCATGTTCACACGGCACGCGTGCTCTCGTCTGGTCCGCTACCACTTTTTTTGTGTGGCTATTTTAAAAAAAACTGGGCACCACTGTACAGCTGTCCACGTGATTTTTCACAAAACACCCTAAAACCCAAAACAAAGCAATCGAGTCCATGTCGCCTCTTTGTGGCGTTGACGAGATCTAGGAGAGGATCCGGACACAGGGTATCGGCGGTGGCGGAGCAGGGCGTCGAAGGTGGTCGCTGTTGTCTGAGAGGAGAAAGTTGCCGACGATGACGGAGCGATGGCGGAGCAGGGCGTCGAAGATGGTCGTCATAGAGGAGGTGGTTGCCATTGTCGGAGAGGAGGTCGTCGCCGTTCGTTACCGGAGAGGAGGTAGTCGCTGGAGGTGGTGGTCATCTTTGGGAACGAAGGGGAAGAGGAGGAGGGAAAGAAGTGGAAGAGGAGGAAGGGAGAAAGTGGAGGAGAGAAAGAAAGAAGAGAGGAGGAGAGAAAGAAGAGGCGGAGGAGGTATAAAGTGGAGAAGGTGGAGAGAGGGATTTTTTTGAAATTTTTCGTGAAAATCTAATCGGGTTTAGCGGCAGCGGCCCACCGCCGCACGTGGCTAGTACTGTACTGGTTGCGCCCACCCCTGTGGCGCGCGGCTAGTAAGTTAGTGGCTGCGCACCCTCTAGACACGCGGCTAAAAACTTACTGGCAGCGCGCCGCAGCGCTGCACGCGGATATATGTTTTATTTTTAATTCACTCCAAATTTGTTAGTGTTTTAGTTTTGAAATATAGAACACAACAGATGAATAATTATACAAAAGTGCTCTGGGAAAAATATATAGTAGTATTATATTGATCAAGTTCGATCTGCGTCGATTACGCAGTGGCTAGTACGATAAAACGTAAAATATATATATGGATTACACCGGCGCATCGATTACACACTAAAGCTAGTCGCTTCAGTCTGATCCTGCAGAGACGGTGGTGTCAGACATCGGCGTGGAGGAGAACAGGTACATCCACATGTCGTAGTTGTCGCTGATCGTCTGAGGGCCAGCCTCCTGCGCTAGGATGAAGGCGCGACGCTCGGCCTTGTTGATCCTCCTCGCCACGCGGCTCGCCTTACGCACCCCCTTGCACTCGACGTAGAAGGAGCACATCGCCTGAACGTCCTCCGAGAAGCGCCTCTTCCAGTCCTCCCTGAGACGCGCGTCCTCGACAGCGTGGTAGAGCCGCCGCTGCAGAGCCTTGTGGCGGAGCTTGTCCTTGGCGGTGACGAGGCGCGGAGGCGGCGCCTGATCCTCCGCCTGCTGGCGCGTCCAGACGTCCTATAAGTTCATCTGCGAGCGCGGGCGGCCGATGCACCAGGCCGCCGCGTCATAGGCGCGCTGCCTCGTGCGCCGTCTCGTAGGTGCCGAGGTTGATCCGTTCTGGCCCAGAACGGATATCCACGTAGAACGCGCCGCTAGGGCGCTCCCGAATGCTGGTGTAGCTGCTGGCGTTCGAGCGGCGCGGTGGGCTGCGGAGGAGGAGACGCGTGCGCGCGGTGTGGGAGAAGATGATGCGACGTGGCAAAGACGAGACAGGGCGGACGGGGCGGCGCGCGGTGTCCCTTTTATAGCGTGCAACGCGAGTGGCAAATCGCGCGCACTTCTTTCCCGTGTAGTAGTGGCCGCGCGCAATTTTCCCGCCTAAAGGAGCACACGGCTGCTAACCCTGGCACGATGCCGCTATACGTGTATCAGTCACGTGTCGACTGTACGGCGCGCTGCGGATAAGTTTTGGACTAGCGGGCGGCCGGGGCCCACTTGCTAGTCGCCTGTCAGCCTCAGTGGTCCGCTGCCACTACACGTGTATCAGTCGCGTGTTGCCTTTTCGCGCGCTGCTAAAAAGTGCAGTCACGTGCGATGGGGTCGGTCTGCTGCCAATAAGCTTGCCCCTGTAGCTATTTCCCTACTAGTGAGTGCTTTCTCATGCGCCTCCTCCCACCTCCGGTGAACTTCGTGCCTTCTAGCACTTTCCCCTGTTGGAGGAGGTCCTAATATGGTTAAATAAGGGTGGTGTAAAGATAAAATTTGCACGAAATCACCACTTTCAACTTAAAACCTAAGGGGTAAACGCTGAGAACCCGCAAAATAGAGATTTTTCGAAAATGGTGCCATAAAGGGTCAGAAAATCTTCCACCTCTTTACGTGGGGTCCTAATATGGGTTCATAAGTAGTACTAGGTGCAAGATGCGTAAAATCTGTCTGAGCAAGTTAGTGAAACATACTATTAGATGAAAGAATAAACATAGGCTCATGGGCATGGCATACATAAAATAATCTCGAGTCAGATTGTGCGAAATCATTTATAAATAAACAAAAAGAACCTGGACCATCCCTAGATCCGACCATTGTCAAGACTTACACAAGAGACTTGACATTTCTGAGAGATCTTTAGAGACATCCCAGACACTTATATGAATATCCAGTTGATCAATATAAAGAACACACAATTTGATTCAAGCACCTTGATTTTCAACAAGATCAGCCGCCTCCTGCGACATATGCTTGCCCATGTGTCATCCTCGAGCACTGACGTCCAATTTCAATACACATGTATCTTTGCATGAACTTTCATGTTTCCATGCACACGTGCGTCAGGTTGTACAAATAGTTAGATCTTCCATATATTTTTATCCAGTAAAGTAGTACAAAGTTAGTTAGCTCATTTTTATTATGGTTTGACTCCTTACCGGATACTTTTTATTGCATAGCGATCACAAAATTTGCCATGCACAATATTTCATGCTGACATGTGTTTGACATTCATGGTGTCCTAGTGTGGGAGGAGTCGGCGATCCATGGAATGGATCCAATGCTTGCAGGGGAGGTTGGTTGGTTTGAGGGTTTGACTCCGAGGTTTCATGGATATGTGTAGCTAGCGGTACCCTGGCACATAGCTTTAGCATACATACTAATATGATAGTTTGGACGCGTCACTCTAAACATCCTCCACTCCACCGCCGGATGAAGCCGTTTTGGCAGTGCTCGGCCAAACCTGCCCCTCCCACTTTTGATGGTCTGATCCGATCCTTGTGGTGCCACAGATAGAAGGACGTGTGCCCCGGAGCCACCAAGTAGATCAATGGCGCGGCCGTTGCGGTGACCAAGGCTTTGATTTAAATGCAACCCTAGGGTGTCCTAATAAAGCTTTTTTATATCCTATATAAGACGGCACTTAAAAAAAGTTATTATCCACGGAAATATGTACTACAGTAGTACAAACACAAATTGATCCTCAACATGAAATGCTAGAGAACAAGTCATGATTATTGACGCGTTGGGTGAGATCCCGCCACGGAAATTCCATTTTGAGGCCAAGCGGGAATTTGGGCCCAAAATCACGGACGGAAATTAATTAGTCCAAGCGTTCCTCCTCGACTTTTCCCTTCCTACCCACAGCTCCTCGCGTTCCCCATTCCCCTCCCGCCGGCCACCACGTCTCCTCACCTGCGCCGCCGGCCGGCCACCCCCAGCCCTCTTCTGCCGCCGGCTCCTGACGTCTCCCACCCGCTCCGCCTCCCAATTCTCTCCCGAGAACCTCGCGCGGAATCCCAGCTTCGCCCCAGCTCCGGCGCTCCATACTCGCCGCCTGCCGGGAAACTCCGACCTTGCCACCTTACGGCGAATCTCCGGCGCCTCCCCCCTGCCGAAACCCTCCCGACGCGCCTCCAGCCCACCCTCAACTGGGCCGCCGCGAAACCCTAGGTCACCGACCGGCCGGCGTCGCGCGCCACCGCATGGTCTTCCGCTTCCCCACCGGTGCCTCGCATCGCCGGTCATTTCTGTGCGCGCGTCCTTGACCACCGGGTCCTCGCGTATGGTGGCTGTGGCCGTGTGGGTGGAGCTCTGCAGCGGCATTGCCGGCGCGGTGACGTCGACCACCACCGCAGATGCTGCTCGAGGTATGAGTCGTGCCCCAACCTGCAGCGCCCAATGCTCTTCTCCCCAATCCTGAAAAAAAATTGCTTCTTTCTTGTATAGGCAGCCATGCCGGAGGAGGGAGAGGCGGGGATGCGCTGCTGATGGCCGCCACAATCCGCAGTGGTAGCACGGTGCAGGTGAGATACTCCATCTACTGTGGTCAGTTTGAATGCTTTGTGGTCTTCGATCTGGTACTTGCCTTTATTAAATTCATGCTCTTTTGCTTGTTGATCATTACCCTCCTCTGTGATTGTTGAACAAGTAGTTGTTTGCAAATGCTAATCATTTTCCTCCTGTGATTTGCTGCAGGAGAAAATGGTAGAGGATGAGCACAACCTACTTGCTCTTATGTGATGGATTATTTTCCTGTAATTGTCGAGTTTGGAATTTTAGAGCTGCCACTTGATAGTCACTGTGCTTTGATTTTCTTCTCCGGACAATGGAGATTTTTTATCAAGACTTGTTTCAAATGCTGATCATTACCCTCTGTGATTCACCGCAGGAGGAGATGCTGGAGGATGAGCACAATTTGCTGGTTTTGGGATGGTATAGCTTTCCATGAATGTGTTGTTGTATGTTGCTCAGGTTATACTTTTCTTTCTGAGAAGCAAATTGTATTGTTAGCCGATAAGATGCAAGCTCGGTTTTATTCTTATGTGATGTATTATACTACTGCCATGTTAGAGTTTGGAATTAGCATCTCCAAGACATGCCTTGAAATACAACATTCCTGTAGCTCCTCATATGTGCATGATATTGTACATGCTTTTGCCTTGCTGGCAATTAGCACAAGTCATTCTATCTTCCTGATATGCTGATATGAAGTAGGGAAACGAGTTGGTTTTGCATATGTATGCTAGTGTAGGGAAGATGCAATTGGTGCTGTTTGGAGTGTTTTCAAAATATCAGCTTTGCTGACCATTTTTGTTTGTGCCCAGTTAAAATTGTTCTTCTACCTGCTAACATCTCAATCATATTTTCAGTCCAGTGAAGATTCTTTGCTCAAAGGAAGAGTTACCCATCCATGGCAATGATGCATAAGAGTAGCCTCTCCAGTTTGCCTGCCCCCTGCCTTATTACTGCATCATGTAATCTCTCACTTTCTCCATCTCTCCCGATAGGTCTCGTCAGCAGCATACTCCATCAGGGATTAGGGAGATGTTTTTTAAATACTTCTGACGAATGTGAATATGCGGCGATTTCTCAGTGGCGAGTCATGAATGTTCCAGATTTCTTTAATCTTGCTTTGCTTCGATGCTTGACTTCGGAAGCATGTATTGCATATATCATATGGTGTTTCACTTGGAGCCTGGAATTAATGCCAAATATTTGAGGTCAGACTAGTTAGGAATTGGTGGTATCCTTGGCATGAAAATCTACAATTGAGTGCTATTTTGGCTAGTCAGTTTTACTAGTGGTATTATGGAACTTTCGGTACTGAATAGTGGCATTTTGGCTATTTTCTCCTTTGAGATTGAGATCTACAGGGCCTCAGGGTTTACTTGTCCCCTGTTAATACTAGTGAAGAAGGAAAGTACTTTGCTTAGTAGAGTTCCTGCTAAGCTTTGTCATTCGTGTTGAATTATATTGCAAACACCTTTTGCCTCTTGTCATATGTAATATTTGAAACTACACGAACTGTCGAATTGCTGGAACTAATGAATGTAGACAATAAGCTAACTTTGCTTGCATGAAGGATGATATTTCGAGAAAACAAACATGCTATCCTGTTGTGAATGCACAGGTGCTGCTGTGATAAAGTCCAGACTCTAAATCGTTGCAAGTTCTTGCTAATAAATCTGCTATTGAGCTGACCTTTGTGCTTTGTTCTTGTGCTAGGAGAAGCAGGAGGACATGCAGTATAGTGTACTGCTGGTTATCATGATAGCAGCCATGCATGTGCAGCAAGGCAAGGTGCGTCTTGGGTGACCTTGTTTTGTAATCTTATTAAATGGGCAACAAGGTTGCTTTGCTCTTGTTGGCTTGCGTTACTCTCTGGTTGGATTAAATGACTTTTGAATGGGGATTGAGTTGTGCTGGAGTATGCATCATTTGATATCGCAAATTATTTTGCTATGTGCAGGAAATGTCTAAAAAACAGAGGAAATCATGCCAAATTTTCTTGCTGAATAATTAGTTAATTTACTACTTTTTTTCCTTGATAGAAAAAATTGATCTGGTTGATTTTCTTCCTGTTTTAAGAAGTAGAACTACAGCTATCTTGCTAGGATTTCTCTTGTGTGATATTTAGGACTCATCCATCTTTGATTTGGCTGTTATTTTGAGTCTTCTGTAACTATGAGTGTTTGCTGACCATGCTTTGTTCTTGTTTGAGGGTAACGGGGAGGACTAAAGAATGGCATTGATGGCCTTGGTCTTCTTTGACTATTGGTGCATAGGGTAGTATCTGGTTCCTCTTTGCTGTGGTTTCTTAGTCTTGTGTGCATAGTTAGTTGATCATCTAGTGGCATCTCTTCATGCCCATTGCTGGCCTGGAGTCTCCAGTTTTGACTGTGTCCCAATCATTTAGATGGCCTAGTAGTAATCACGGTAGTTGTTGTGGTGTACTCAAGTCAGAATGTGTTTTATTCAAGCTGAAACTTTGATTTTGTTGCTGTTTGGTAGGATCAGTCTGTCATATGTCATTCGTGTTGAATTATATTGCAAACACCATTTTCCCCTTGTCATGTGTAATTTTTGAAACTACACAAACTGTGAAATTGCTGGAACTAATGAATGTAGACAATAAGCTAACTTTTCTCGCATAAAGGCTGCTGCAATTTCGAGAAAATGAAGATGCTATTCTGTTTAGATGCACGGGTGTATCTTGGGTGACCTTGTTTTGGTAATCTTATTAAATGGGCAACAAGGTTGCTTTGTCCTTGTTGTCTTGTCCTGGTTAGATTAGATGACTTTTGAATTGGGATTGAGTTGTGCTGGAGTATGCATATTACTTTGCTGTGTGCAGGAAATGTCTAAAAACAGGGGAGGTCATGCTGAATTATCTCGCTGAATAATTAGTTCATTTACTATTTTTTTTCTTGATACAAAAGATCAATCTGGTTGAGTTTTCTTCCTGTTTTAAGAAGTCGAATGAGTTTTATTCAAGCTGTAAGTTTCATTTCGTTGTTGTTTGGATTGATCGATTTGGGCAGGTAGGTCCCCTCGATTTGTTTGCTGTTTTATGACACTAGCCTGGGCTGGTTTGCTTATTTTGGAAAAGTTGTTTGAGAGGCCTAAAAGTGCATTTTCTTTTATTATTACGAACTTACCATTAAGTCTCAAGTAATCGCCGTTCAGCATTATGAGTTCACTTAGGAAGTCAGGAAGCATTGTAGGAGTTGTGGGCTACAACATTATTATTATGATATATATAAGAAAGAATTTACTTGCATGTAGGTTTGATTGTGAGAAAACAAAGTGCAAGTGCTTGTGCGTGTGTGTAAAGTTTTAATAATGTTGTCCTTATTTCGCATTTGTGTGCAGGTAGGTTCCTGTTGGTCTGGGGTGCATGTTTTGCCGACTCTGCCCCTGTCGCTGACCTGCAAAATATGCGCCTCCCGTCTGTGACGGTGGTGTTTTGTTTCTAGCCTTGTAAAGGGAAATTATATGAGCGGTTGAAATTAATAGTGTTTTCCCTTGAAGCAGTTAAACTTGTTGTTGTGTACTTAGGGCATCTCCCGTTTGCGTCCGTTTTGACCGAAAATGCGTCTGGCATCCTCTCCAGCGGCGCGACGCGAAGTGATCGTGGTGTCCGCAGAGACGCAAACCTGGCCCAAATATGCGCCAGGTTTGCGTCTCCGCGGTCGCGCCTAGCGTCCGCTCGCTTCCCCACGGGCCCTCATGGCAGCGACCCAGGTTTGATCGGTCTTGAATTCACAACGCGTGCCGGTGTGGCAACCGCGGCGATCAACCGCTGCAATGGAGCGCCGAACCGCCACGGAAGAGCAATCGCCGGCCTCTTCGTTATACGCGCCGCCGTTAATCCCCGCACAATATAACCCCAGCGTCTACGGTAATTCAAGTTCAACCGCCTCCTTCTTCTCCAACACCGACACGGCATGAGCGACTACACGCTGCCGTCTGACTCGGAGAGCGAGGGCAAGTCGCCCGGATTTCTGCATTGGTGGGAATCCCCTGCGACACCAAGCGATCCGGGCTCCACGCCCAGCGACCCTGCCTCCACGCCGAGTGAGGAGGAGGAGGACGGAGGCGGCAATGGCAGCGAAGGCTAGGAGGAGGACGGAGGCGGCGCTGCCAGCGACGCCGAGGACGAGGAGGAGGACTCCGACACCAAGTTCGCCCGGTTGGAGGCGCAGGAGGCGGCGGACGATAAGGCGGCGGCAAGGAAGAAGTCCAGGGCGCTGGCGCGGGCGGCTCGTCGTCGTCCGTTCACCGACGACGACGAAGACACCATTTCTTCCAGTTTCAACTCCTTGAAGGGCGTGTCGTCCTCCAGTTCCGACGAGGAGGTGACAAGCAAGAGGCGCAGGAGTTTCGACGATGAGGCAGGGCCTTCTAACAAGAAGGCCAAAAATTAGTTTTAGTTTATATGTTTTTTAATTTGTTCTTCTTTGTATGTTAAATATGTTTGAATCTATTCGATTGAAGTAACGGTGAATTGTTTAGGCTATAATCTATTCGATTGGAGCAACATGACATCATTGAGTACTACTTTTTCGCGTTTAAACTTGCTCATTCAACAAAAATAAAAAGAAGTAGCACCAAAAAAATACACTTGCATGTCCAAAATCCGTCGGACCGCAGGAGGTAGCCCCCGACGGAAACGGACATTTCGCCCATAGCGGTCATTTTGGCGTCCACCAGGCGACACAAACGGACGCCGGCGGACAATTTGGGCGTCCGAAATGCGTCGCGCCGCGCTGGAGATGCCCTTAAATATGACATGAGTTGTGGTACACATAAATTTTGCGTTTCAAGAAATTCAAAGTTTTTGACGGTGCCGTTTTTTTTTAAAAAAAAAAGCAGTCTGAGACGGAGCACAGCCTCAATGTAGGTTGGAGCAGAAAAAAGAGGGAGATTATGGTACCGATCGATAGATGCGACCCGTCCGTTGTGATACAGCGAGGCAAGTAGGTACGTTGGTGAGAGAAGCGCATGTTTAAATGCCGGCATGTACGGTTTTGGTTTTGCAGGCAAATGGAAATGGATGCATCATTCTTTGGCACTTGATTGAATGCGCGAGGTCAAAAGCAGGCACCTAAAAAAAAGATTCTTTCCTTAATTACCTGCGCGAGAGAGAGAGAATGGAAAGCCCCCGCGCCGGACACTGCCGCGCGCGAGAGAGAGATGCGCGGCGACGAGGTGAAAAGCAGGCAGTCAGGAAGCTGGCGTTCCCTCTGCTGATGCCAGCTGGCGCGACCCTTCTTTCACGCGTTCCAGGCCTGGATGGGCCGCGTACTTCCCCACCGAATCTGCGCTGCGGCCTTCTCTGCGGGTGTTCCGATTGGAAGGTGGGCGCCGTTTGCTGCTCCCAAGTGGATTCAACTGTCACGCATGTGGTGGTCGCCCTGCACTCCCGGACAGGAAAAGCCCGCTGGGCTGTCAAGATATGCTCGCCCAGGGCCTGCTTGACCGACCAGGACATGCATCATCCACAGCGTCATGAGCTTCATGGTGGCGCCGCACGACAGCACGGCCAGCCTCATCACCTTCCTCATCCGCTACCTCGACGGCAACAGGGACGCCTATGCCAAGGTCGTGGCGGAGCAGCAAGAGGTCGCGAGGAGCAAGGCCCCGGGTGAAGCTCTATCATGGAAGGACCTCGGCAAGATGAAGTACACGTGGTCGGCGGCGATGGAGACGCTGCGGCTGGTACCGCCCGTGTTCGTCAACTTCAAGAGGGCGGTCGACGATGTGGAGTTCGACGGCCACCTCATCCCTAAGGGGTGGAAGGTGATGACCGCCGCGAGCATGACGCATCTGGACCCGGCCGTCTTCCAGGATCCCGGCAGGTTCGAGCCGGCGAGGTTCGACAGCCCGATACCGCCCTACAGCTTCGTAGCGTTCGGCGGCGGCGCGCGCATGTGCCCCGGGAACGAGTTCGCGAGGGTGGTGGCGCTCGTAGCCATGCACTATATTGTCACGAGGTTCAAGTGGAAGCTTTCCGCCGGCTGCGACGGCAGCTTCTCCAGGCACCCACTGCCGTCCCCGGCTCACGGACTCCTCATCGACATCCAACCAATAGACACGACAACGGCCACCAACAGCACTGAACTATGCGTCACCGAATGATTTGAAACAATCTACTAGTAATCTCGCCTGGATTATGGATGCATTTAGCTGTAAGATTACAGATACTACTTGCTTAGATATTCCTACCTAGTATGAATTTTTCCCTTTCGGAATGTACGAGAACAGCTTGCAACGATGAGCAAACTTGTTTTGTATGCTTTTGTTAGAATGACATGTAGTCACAGTTTTGCAGATTTCCTGCATATGTTTGGTTGGGTCTAGGGCAGCCCGGCCAGGACGACCCGACCGACCTGGCCCGAAAATCTTGGGTCAGGTTGGGCCGGGTTTGGGCCTGTTTTTTTTACCGAACGTGAGTCCAGCTGGGCTTTGGCTTAGGTAAGATTTGGACTAGGTTTCTCAGACTGAGCCGGGCTTTTTGATAGTTCGGGCTAGATTCAGGCTCGATTTATAGGTCCAACAGTCGGGTTCAGGCTTGATATTTTACCTTCAGGCTTTTTCGGGCCTGACTCGAGACCGGCCCAACTTTTGCCCAGGTGTAGTTGGGTCCTAGATTCCGGAGCTGTGGGAGATACGGTGTGAGCTAACACTTCTGAAAATACAGAAGACTGTTTTGTTGTAACAAGTGACAACTGTGGATTTGATAGGAAATATATGTAATGCCCTACAGGCCTTGAGTGGAGAACAATGGCTTTTTTAATTTCGAAAAAAATTGATGGCAGAACAATGATTTGTTCATGGATAGACATGCAAACAACCATTTTAGAAAACAGATTTTATATTTGTTAACCCCCCTCCCAAACGGTTTGGTGGGGGGGGGGGGGCGTAAAAATACCGCCCACTCGGTCCACCCTCTCAAAGGGGAAAATAAAATGGTATTTTATAGTTAAAAAATCTAAAAAAATAAAATCTCGATTTTGATAATGTTGTGCTCTACCAACAAGCAATTTTTCAAATTAAAATGCTTTATAATCGAGCATTCACAAAATAAATAAAATATAACATCTTTAATCGTACGTGAACAATGCAAACTTTCAAAACCTCAAAATCTTTAAGTTTATTTTACGTTTGCAGAACCTTGAATATATGGTACTTCCCCGTTTTTAAATACAAGGGCACTTTGCTTTTTAAGGCAAACTTTGATTAATAATTTGGTTAACCAAATATGAGTTGTATGCCTTTTAAAACTATATCATCAGATGCACATTTTAATGAACTTTTCAATAATATGTTTTTAAATGGTACATAACTTACATTTGATTAATTAAATTATTTGTCAAAGTATGACACGAAAAACGACGTGCTTTGTATTCCTTTATAGAGGAATTATACAGAGTTTAAATTTTGCATATTGACAGAACTCTCTAGATTGTGTACGTCTAGATTTATTTTCGGAACGTTTGAAAACTTGAAAACGCAATTTTCAGTTTTTCATAAAAGAAAACCAGCTACAAAAATCCACACTCAGCATCGTCCCGATTTCTGATGCTTTCTGAACTCTAGCTCGTCCCATTGATCACAGATACTACTGTATCTCCTATTCAGATTTCAGAGGCCCCGAACAATCCTCATCGTGAATCATGGCTCATCATAAACAATGAATTGAACACTTTTCGACAAAGATTACATACGTGTCAACTCACCGTCTCACCCGTCCCAGCCCCGGTGGACTGACAAGCTTCCGGCCTGAGCTGAGAGCTCAGTGTCAAGCCACATCACGCGAAGTACACAATTTCCGAGACAAGGCTTCGTGGTTGACACGACAGCAAGACCCGCAACAGGATCATGACTCCCCCCGGAATCAATGCCTGGATGATTGAGCGGCGGACGTCGGAGCATCAACACTCACAAACGGCGGTCCAGATTCAAGCGCCCGCAGCTAGATAACCTTTCTTCGACAGGAAAGGGCAGAAAGGTCGCACGTGATCTCTGTCCTCCCAGGCGGCAGTCGCTGCCTCCCGTCGGCCATGGGCCCATGGCCATGCCCCCACGGCTTTGGGGGCTCCCGGCCGGCGGCACCGGAACGCCACGCGTTGGCGCACATGTGCCCGCTCGCCGGCACATGGTGGACGCGGGGCAAAGGAGAGCATCTCGCGGTGATGCTGGTGATGTTGCTTGATCCGCAGCGTCGCACGTGGTGAACTGTGAGGGACGGTGTGGCCGATCGACGGATCGAGGCGAACGACGAACCTAGTCTGTTCGGGCCGATAGACATAGTACGCATGAACGGGATGATGGGATCCTAGGAGGATTTTCGTTTGATGTGCTCCGTACCCTCACGTACTCCGTTTGATAAGATCAAGATCATGGGAGTCATCTTCTTACAAGGTGATGCACCATAAGTAGATGTATAAATGTGTACGGGGTCGGTCAGTGTTGCGTTGGATCCAACGATAATGCATGCGCACACCTAGACATGGATCGTGGAGCGACACAGCATGCATGACGCTACATTCACATTTTCGTGTTTAGGTAAATGCGAAAACAAGTTTAGTGGCTAACCAAAAATAAGTACCATCTCACGAAGGATGATGATGGGCATGGAAATAGAAATCCCATGCTTCTTTCATATTTTCATGTGATACTTGTGATACCACTCTTGTTAATTGTGCGGAATTAGTTGTTCATGATAACTTTGTCATGACCCTGCCATGCTATTAGAGTTTTACTTTCTCTCCTATCACTTGCAATATGTTGAATAATTGTTTTTCTCCATGTATTACTTGTAATGATGATAATGATATTTGTTATGTTGTGACAATCTTGATGAATAATTGCTCTTTCCCTAGATTTGTTAACCGCAATGATGAAACTTTGAACATGTTTTGTGCTAAATGTTTACAATTTCCTCCCATTAATAGAAGCAATATGTTGAATAATTATTCTTTCCAATGCTTGGTTTGTAACAATGTTAATATGCTTGTAAATAAGATAGCCCCGTAACTCTCTCGCATAATAGAGACGTTGCATTTTTCCTATGTTGAGCATGTTCACATGTTGTCGAGGGTGCTCCTCGGCAATGCCCTCCGATAGGGGCTTAGGGTTGATCGAATTCTGCAAGCTGACACGAGACATCGGTTCACAGACAAGCGGGAGAGCGATTTACCCAGGTTCGGGGCCCTCGATGAGGTAAAACCCTTACGTCCTGCCTGTCTGTTCTTGATTATGATGATAATGGATTACAATGGGGTGCCGAATAGTTCGGCTGAGATCTCGTCGAGATGGCTAAGTTCTATGGTGACCTAGCTCTAAGCTTTTGGTGGCTGGGATTGCTAAGATTGATTGTCTCCCTCGGCAGCCCCTCTCCTGGCCTTTATATAGGAGGCCAGGTCTCAAGAGGTCTAACCGAGTACGACTAGGTTTACAGTAGTTTTAAATCTATCCTTCCTTGTTCGGCTGCTTCTTCATCTTGCCCGTCAAGGAATCTCCTGGCGCGCCATCCAGGTTGGGCCGCCTTGCCCCCAAGTGCCTTCATGGGCCTCCAACTAGTCAATACAGGATAGGGCAACATCGGTTACCCGAAGGGTAATGCCCACGTCAGTAGCTCCCGAGTGTCTAGCCGAAGATAGTTCGGGTAGAGACTAAAGCATGCCTTCACCTAATGTTCTTCTCCTTGATTTTCTTTGTTCTTCTTCTGTCTGCATCATCTTCTTCTGTCGGGTGCGCGTCAGCGCTCCCGATGGGAGTAGCCCCCGAGTCTAGGTACGGATGCTTGCAATCCGTGCGTAGACTCAAGTTGTACCACTCGAACATTTTGCTCTGCCGAAGTTTTTCCGCAAGTCTTCGTAGGTCATCCGATATATTTTCCTCATGCAAGGGATAACGAGTAACGTGCCCAACTTTTGCTGGTTAACTGCCGATGGCAAAACAACGTTACCCTACACAGAATTAAGTCCCCGGGCATGATCCTGGAGTACAAAAAAGTTCTGTCGGGTGCTCGTCCAGCGCTCCCGATGAGAGTAGCCCCCAAGTTTGGGTACGGGTGCTTGCAACCGGGTGCAGACTCGAGTCGAGCAATTATCTCTTCCTTCAAGGCTTTTTCCTTCGAGTCTTCATTTTACCGGGTGCGCGTCCAACGCTCCCGATGGGAGTAGCCCCCGAGTCTAAGTGCAGATGCTTTGCAATCTGCGCATAGACTCAAGTTCACCATCCGATACCTTTTTATTCCTTCGAATGCTTTGAGCATTCCTCACGATGTCATTGATGACGCTTTGCTGATATCTTGATTTTGACTGACGCGACCCGCTGGGCCTATTCTTTCTCTGTCTGGCCTTGTTTTTAAGCAACATCCGCCCTTCTCGCACAGTTACCAAGGCGCCTCCTCGATTTCTGCAATCTTTAATGGTAAAGGTCCACTTAAAGAACTGGCAGCAACGACACGTGCCCACACAGCCCTCAAGTTCTCCCTCTCTTAAAATCTCCAAAGGACGAAAATCCCTGATCTTCTCCACACTTGCCGTAGCGTCTCCTCGCCCTTCTTCTTCTTCCTTCCTTCACAACTGCTGCGCCGCCACCACTGCTTTTCTGATCTTCCCCAGATCTCGCAATGGTGAAGAAGAAGAACCTTTCCGCCGCTGCCAGTTCTACCAGCGGAGGCGCCGCCGCCAAATCCTCCTTGAATCTTCCGAAGGGGAGCGCTCCGGACGCTCCTCCCCCAGCTCCGGCGCCGCCAGCACCGCAAGGCTCGATAGCCAAACCTGGGGATTGGATAGCGTCAACCATCACCAAGCGCGACGAGAAAAGATCCCGAAGCCTAGGATTAATCTCCTCCGACGAGGGGAATGTGATTTTTCCAGGTGCGATTTCTCGGCCCAATCCCCCTGCTGGCTTTACCGTGATGTTCCTGTCGTTCCTATATCGGGGTCTCTCGCTTCCTGCTCATGAATTCCTTCTTCATCTTCTGCGGACTTACGAAATCCAACTGTGGCAACTCACTCCTAACTCAATCCTTCACGTTGCTGTGTTCATTACCCTCTGCGAGGCGTTTTTTGGGCATTGAACCTCATTTTGGATTGTGGAAAAAGATCTTTTATGTAAAGAGGTACAACAGTAGTAATGGATCCTTTGTCACCGGAGGAGTGGGGTTTGTGGCTCGTTCGGAGGTTAATTATTTCAATTTCCCAATGAGAGAATCTGTGCAAGGATGGAGACTGAAATGGTTTTATGTCAAGGATTCCTTGTCAACCGAGTCCCAGCTTCCTCGCTTTGCCGACGTCCTCGAAGCCAAGCCTAAGGATTCCTGGAAGAACATTCTCTCTCCCGACGAAAGGGCAACAGCCGACGAACTATTTGCCAAATTTCTTCTAATCAAAGAGGCCGATGGCCAAACTATGGTAGGCACAGAGGTGGCAGCGGTGTTCCTGAAACGTCGAGTCCAACCAGTCATGGCCAGAGTTCGTCCGATGTGGTTGTATTCGGGTCTGAAGGATGAAACCAGGATTAATGCTGCCGAACTGTCGGAAAAGGAGTTGCTTGATGAACTCCGTCGCCTTACTTTCTTTAGTCAGGAAGACTCGATCCCATTGATATCTTCTTACACTCCTCTTGATGCCGATCATCCGCCACCAGAGGTAACTTCCCTTTTCATATTCTCACTATGTTGTTTCCACTTAGTCAACATAATTACTAATATTCTTATTTGTTTTCCTATTCGACAGATCCCCATAGTCTCTGGAAACTTGCACGATTCGCCAAATGATACTTTTGAGGGAAGAGGCTCCTTAGTACCTGTTGATTTTCACACTGTCGAGCACACAGGCCCAGAGAGCGAACATGATTATCCGATAGATTTTGAAACCATTCACACCGATCTTCCTCCCTCAGCCGATGACGCTTGCGACACAGAGGGATCAGTGCGTAATGATGACGCTGATCGTGATGCCTTTGTTAATGCAGCTGTGGAGGTGACCAGGGCTTCGCCTGTGAAGAGGTCAACCGGCGGCTTTGCCGACGAAGACGATCTCTTCGATATGTAAGCACCTTCTTCCCTGATGCCATAGTTTGTCCCTTTATTTCTCGCATTCTTTTCATAACTTCTGTCGATCATTTCCTTTTTGTAGTGACGAAGGTTTCACTGAGCCTTCGTCTAAGAAAGCTAAATCTGGTGCTGTTCCACCGGCTGTTGCGGCTTCCGAAGCTTCAGCTCCTAAAGCAGCCCCCGCGGCTCAGGCATCGACTGCTTATTCCCTTTCCAAGGGGAAAGATGTTCCTGCCGCCACCACGACTCCTCCTTCTGTAAGTCCCTTTTGAGTACAACGCGAATTTCTTGAAATGTGCCTTGTCTAATGATTCTTTGTAAAACATCCTTTTTACTTAAGGATCTACGAGGTGTTATTTCCTCTTTGGAGGCCTTCGCTTCCCAGTTCACTTCTCTGGAGGCAGACAAGGTTCGACTGCAGAAAGAAGTTGAATCTTCTTCCTCGAAGTTGGACAGCGCAGTCAAGATAGCTGCCGAAGCTCGCCAAGAAATCGACTCCCTGAAAGAGGAACTGCGCAAGCTGAAGGAAAAGCTGAAGGAGGAAGAGGCGTCAAGGTTGGCTGCCGAAGCTCAGGCAGCCGAAAAAGATGAACTCCTTCGCCAGTCTTCGCTAGCTTTGCTTGGTAATCTCTTTTATACTTCTCTGTCGATTAACGTACTTTACGAATTCGATCTTCTGTTAATGATCTTTTCCATTCTATTCTTTTGCAGAAGCCGCCAACATCCCCGTCAGTGCCTTGGACAAGGTTCCAAATAACTCTCCCGCAAATGGTGTATCGATGACTCTTGCCTCCCACCAGCTTACGCGGGAGCTTCTCGAAAAAGGAAAAGGTGCCATGGCGCGGATGCACTCGATGATCTTCCCCAAGATCAAGCAAGACAAAACTCTGGGGCAGTTGATCGATGCCTTCGCGGTTGACACCAAGGAGGTTATCGAGGTATTCAAGCGCACTTCGCGTACCTATGGTGCCCTCCTTGCCTTCCAACTTATGATGGGTCACGGCTTTAAGGCTGACATCGAAGAAATGACTAAGGAGCTGCCGAAAGAGCAAGATGGGCAGTTCGTTGATTTAAGCGCCTTTAAAACGTCTGCCCTTAATTGTGCTCGCCAGCTCCTTGAACTAGTTTCGTCAAGGAATACGTCGGCTGGTCCAGTTTATCGACTCAGACCCAAGCCCCTTGATTTTTGTAACAAACTTATCTTCGAGTTGATGTGAAACATTGTTCCGTTGCAAAACTTGTGTTTGTAATAA
This sequence comes from Lolium rigidum, assembly GCF_022539505.1. Lineage (NCBI taxonomy): Eukaryota > Viridiplantae > Streptophyta > Magnoliopsida > Poales > Poaceae > Lolium > Lolium rigidum. Next base: position 275,538,898 of record NC_061511.1, read on the forward strand.
ACTCCGTGCTAGCAATGTTGCTAGTACACCTTTGTTATGATATTTTTACTTGCACTTCTCCCGATGGGAGTTACTTCGGATGCTTGAGTTGATCCGATCCGTCATCCTTTTTAACACTGTTTCTTGCAGGTTTTCCCAGTGCCCGCATTTGTCGACGACTCTTCGGGTGCTGTTCCTGAAGGTGACCGAATCCAACGTATGAAGGATCGGATCACTCAGATGGAAAAGTATATGCGCAACACTTATGCCTTAGCTGCTATTGTCAATAAGAAGAGCGAGATTGCAGCCAAAGTGGAGTGGTACGCTCTTACTGAACTGCATAAAGCTACCGAGAGTTTGAACTGTAAGTTTCTTGATCCTTGCGCTCTTTTGTCAACAACGCCTTGTCTGATCCTCTATTGATTCCTTTGCCAGTCATAGCTCTGAACCGTGCGGAAGAGAACAAGCGGATTCACGAGCGTGTGCACGCTTTAACCCAGTTGTCATCAGCCGAAGAGATTTTCTGGCGGGAACACTCGAAGGCTTCGGCTGTAGCACAATTTCAGGATCGGGTTCAACAAGTCCACCATTTCTTCGACAAGTGCTACAAAGCTATGAGGGTAGTTTGGAAGACGATGTTCCCTTTAAACGCGATTCCCCCTACGCTGCTGACTCTGATGTCTGAGTTTGGGAATGCCAAGAAGATTCGAGACTTGGTGCGAGCTCAAGTTTTCGCAGGGGCCCGGTTTACACTTGCCCTTGTGCTTGCACGTTACCCCTCAGCAAATCTGCTTGCTATCGCCAACGCGGTTGGTGACTTGGGGACTCTGTATCTGAAGGTATTGCTGCCTGCCAATATAATTGTCGACAAGCTTGAGGAGTATTCGAAGGTACCTGAGGAAAGAGAAACTCCGCAAGGGTGATTTTAGGGATTAGGGTTGTTTTGTAAATAGGTTATTTTGGCTACTTCATCCAAGTGTTAGGATTGTTTAGCCGAATTTTTTTTTTCGGTAGATACATGTATATGTACTTTTACCGTGTTGATGCCGTTGGCAATTTTTTGAGGGAGCAAATCTTAATTGTCCGTTTAAACGTTTTTCGTATTCGTTGGTCAGCAAATGTTTGAGTGATCATCTCGTGTTGCAGGTCTTGCTAAACCCGTTGTATGTGCAACTTTGCTTTCAACCGATGTATGCTTCGACAGTCACTCCCGAATATTTCGGGTGCAATGATTTTGTCGATGAGCCCGTTATTCTTTGATATTTCTATAAGTAAAATATCGAACGTGGGTTGTGTTATGTGTATTTCCAAACTCTTGCTATTTTCGGCACTCGTAGAGGCATCTATAGCAGAGGGAAAGGTCATCGTCCTTGTTTTTGCATCCTTTAGCACTCGTAGAGGCTTTTTCGGAACACAATCTTTTGCCGCGTACTACATTGCACCATTGTTCACCGAGGGGTGTAAGCAAAGGTTATGATGATGCGGATTAAGTGCTCCAAATTACTGCATGCTTATCAAGGGATCAAAACTGAAGTTCTCATTAATAAGGTAAACACGGTACTAAAGGGCGTAAAAAAGGGGAAGCCCTGCTGAAAGTAAAAGAGAAAACTAAACATTATTTGACTATTCTAAGCAAGGAAGGGGTTCTTCTTATCTTCAGGCTTGTCTACCGCGTTAACGGTTTTTGAGGCGTCGTTGACTGCAGTGGGGGTCTCGACAGCGATTGCCAATGTCTTGCTGTCTTGTAAGATTGTTGTGCCATCAACTGCCGAGATTTTTGCTGTCGAAGATTCGGGAGCAAGGTCGTCTGGCTTCTTCTTGGTCTCCCTGACATGTTTCTCCTCCTTAATTTCCCGTATCGATAACTTGGGTGGAAGATCGATAATTTCTTGTTTTAACCCAAACTTTGCAGCAATCCTTTGAAAGTCGCGATCACAATTGTCCGAGCGTGAAAAACTTCCAAAGACCGTGATGTTTGTCCCGTTGTTCCCAGGCATTTTCAGCTTGAGGTATGCGTAGTGCGGCACAGCCATGAACTTGGCATAAGCTGGTCTCCCGAGTATAGCGTGATACTGTGACTCCCAGTTCACTACTTCAAACTCGATCTTTTCCTTCCTGAAATTGTCGGTTTTGCCGAAGACGACGTTCAGGTAAACTTTGCCAAGAGAATAGCCCGGTGCAGTTGGAAGGATCCCATGGAAGCAAGTGTCTGTTTCTTCTAACATCCTCATGGTGATCCCCATACTTTTGATTGTGTCGACGAATATCAGATTTAGCCCGCTTCCACCAGCCATAAAGACTTTGCTCATCTTGAACCCCTCGATTTGTGCCTCGACTACTAAGGCAGCGTGTCCTGGTTTTGGTATGGTCATCGGATGATCTGCTCGACTGAACGTAATGTTCTGGGAGGACCACTCGACATACTCAGGGATGTTCGCCATGATGCATTCTGCCAGGTTAATCTCTCGGGTGAGCTTCTTCATTTCCCTTCTCGAGACACATGTCCTATGGATCATGCTCATCTGCCCTCGTGGTGGTGGAAACGCCTCGTTGGGTTGATGAGGTTGAGCCTGCTTGACTTGATGCTGCGGTGGAGGTGGGGGTGGTGGTGGTAGCGGTTGCTGGCCTGCCTGCTGGGTGAGTTTGTGCATGTCAATGAACTACCGATAGTCCCTGAGCAGGTGACTCGACTTCGTTTTGCCATCCTTAGAATCGACATACGAGTGCAGGTAACAGGGGGCGTTGATCTGCTCAGCGTAGGGCAGTTCGGGAGTCCTATGCTGCCGTGGTTTATAATTGCCACAGTTCCCAGAGTTGTTCCGATTACCGTCCTGTCGATCGTCTCTTCTATCGTCATATCGATCGTCCTGCCGATCAGAGTACCCTACGGCTACCAGGTTGTTGTCGTCATAGTTGCGGTTCTTCCTTCTCTTGTGACGATCCCTTCGGCCACCCGAGTCGTGCTTCGGCTGGTCATCGTCTTCGTCGTCACCTGCGCTTGTCGTGGCCTTCGCACGTTGTCCTCACCATCAGCCCAGTTGTTGGCGATTTCCATTAACTTGGTTATGGTTTTTGGCTTTTTGCGTCCGAGTTCTTCTATGTAGCTCTCACGCCGGACGCCATCGCTGAAAGCGTCGATTGCTCTATCGACAGATACATCTTCGGCAGCGTTTAGGAGTTTGGTGAATCTCCCGATGTATGAACGCATCGACTCCTTCTGCTTTTGCTGGCAATTCCGTAACTCTTCAATACCGACGGGTCTCTTGTATGTTGCTTGGAAATTGGCAACGAAGGCGTCTACTAGGTCGTCCCATGATTTAATGGAACCCTTCGGCAGCCCCCTTAGCCAGGCTCGCGCTGAATCCTTTAGGTAGAGCTGCAAGCACTGCATTCCTGCTATCTGGTTCCCCTTATGCAGAATCACAGTCTGCAGGTAGTCGTCTATCCAAGATCTTGGCTCCTGCTGCCCATCGTATTTGGCAGCGTCGGTAGGAGTGGGCTTGAACTTTTTGGGCGGCATCGCCTCGCGGATTTTGTAACTTAGACAGTCGGCTCCCCTGAGCTCGCCGTCGTACTCCTGATCCTCATCCGAAGAATCACTGTCATTCTCCTTCCTAGCGGCGCGTCGTCGCCTTGCTTTGTCGATCCTGCTCTGGGTGATTTCATCCCGAGCATCTCTCGCATGATGCTTTGAGCCACTAGCCTGCAACGTGGTCTTTTCCTTTTGCGGAACTAGATTATTTCCCAATATCGCGAGACTTTCCAGGGCGCCTCGATGAGCTTGAGCCATGGATCCTTCAGGGCGCTGGTTGATGAGGTATGCAGCGAGGTTAGCTGTTGCTCCTGCAACGGTTTTCGGCCGTGGCATGCCTGCGGTGTCCGTAGTCATAAAGGACTTGGTCAGGTTCGACGTGATTTCTCTAGCGTCATCTTCCGAAAGCCTGGATAGTCTCGACCGGTGCTTTCCTGCCCCTTGAGTATTTCGAGAGGCGCTCCCTTGCGAGCCTCTTCGTCGCTCGCTGGATCGGTCTGCCGCAGATAGGCGTCTCTCGAGGGTGGCTTGCTCTTTCGATAGGTGCTCCCGGTTTTTCTCTAGTATAGAGCGATAGGCGTTGAGGGTTCCAACCGAGGTTCCTGCGGGGAGCGGTGTGTTGTTAAGTCATCGCTGCCTTGGCTGCTGCCCACTCCTCGTCCGCGATGGTGTAGTCGCTCGTTGTGGTTGCTCGGCGCTCGTTTTCGAAACTTGCTCGTCTACTGGAACGAGGAGTATGGTCTCCGTCTCCTCGGTGCCTTGTGTTTCCCGTGTTATTGGCGACATAAACCTGGTGGTGTGCCGTTCTCCGGGTGGTTCCTTGGACGACGCTGTCGATACTGTCCTCTTCCGATGAATACTGGGCATTGCAGATGAACGGTGTGTCGCCCGATCCCAACCCGTGTCTGGTGTCGCAGTTCAAGCAGTAGTACGAAGTTAACTCCGAAGATGTAGGATTGTCGGATCCTACCGACATGGAAGACGCCGAACGGGGAGTCGAGGACGCGGGTGAACTCGTCGAGCCTGTCAGACCAGCCGAAAGGTCGAGTGATGATGACGCGCTTGGACTCGTCGATCTGGAAGTGGGCGATTCCAGCATTCGAAGGATTCCTTCCGCGTTGACGTTGTAGTGGACGCTGCCGAAGGTCATCTCCATGTTTCCTTGTAGATCTGAGAAAGTTGAGCGGGAGGAATCCCTGTGCGGGGTGAACTCATAGGAGCTGAACTGAATCGGGCTTCCCAGGTTTGGTGATGACGGTTTCGATGAAGTTGCCAATGAAGTTGCCGGTGGCATGACTGGATCTACCGATGACCGATCTTGTGCCGACAGGGTTCCCACAGACGGCGCCAATTGTCGAGGGTGCTCCTCGGCAATGCCCTCCGATAGGGGCTTCAGGTTGATCGAATCCTGCAAGCTGACACGAGACATCGGTTCACAGACAAGCGGGGAGAGCGATTTACCCAGGTTCGGGGCCCTCGATGAGGTAAAACCCTTACGTCCTGCCTGTCTGTTCTTGATTATGATGATAATGGATTACAATGGGGTGCCGAATAGTTCGGCTGAGATCTCGTCGAGATGGCTAAGTTCTATGGTGACCTAGCTCTAAGCTTTTGGTGGCTGGGATTGCTAAGATTGATTTTCTCCCTCGGCAGCCCCTCTTCTGGCCTTTATATAGGAGGCCAGGTCTCAAGAGGTCTAACCGAGTACGACTAGGTTTACAGTAATTTTAAATCTATCCTTCCTTGTTCGGCTGCTTCTTCATCTTGCCCGTCAAGGAATCTCCTGGCGCGCCATCCAGGTTGGGCTGCCTTGCCCCCAAGTGCCTTCATGGGCCTCCAACTAGTCAATACATGATAGGGCAACATCGGTTACCCGAAGGGTAATGCCCACGTCACATGTTTACCCCGCATATTCATCATACTTATTATGATAGCCTACTTAACGTTAATGGTGATGCGCAAAAGAAATTAAACATCATGATGGATGATGTGTTCATATACCATGAACACACGTTATTTGTTCTGTCTACATGTGCGTAGGTACGCGAAAGAAAATGTCAACCTTGATTGACCACGAGTTGGCAAAACGAGTTCTTGAGAGCGTAACACAAGTGAGTATAAGATCGAATCTGGCTCTAACGCCTTTCTCATGCTTTGCATGAGAGCATAATCCAAGGAATGATGATGGGAACAAGTAGAGGACCGATTTGACAGAAAGCTCGCAAGTTGGGTGGGAAAGTTACTCCCTTATGGGGATCAACCCGTGTTAGTTAAGTCATTTTAAAGTAGTCTTGCCATCTTTATGTTATCTGTCCAGCAGGGACGAAGCTAGGGGTGCTAGCTGGGGCCATGGCCCTCCTATGCTATTTTTTTTGCAGAAAGACCCTAAAAATATATGCAAATTGATCCTTCAATTTTTTATATATTTTCCTATCTAGCCCCCTCCAAGCAAAGTTTTGTTCAATTGCTCCCCTCCAAATAATGTTCCTGGCTCCGTCCCTGTTGTCCAGTGGCAAAGCTCTGTTGTGGCCAACGAGGGGCATGGGCCGCCAAACTCAGCCAAAAATAGTGAAGGTTGGAGCTATGTTTGGTTGTGAAAGAAAAACGATCGTTTTCTTCGGGGTGGCCCGCCCATCTATTTCTGACAAGCCCCTCCAGTGTATCCATCTTTGAATATCTAAGGATGTAGGAAAACAATGGATTTCTTTCGATCAATATTTGTTTTTTGGCAAAGTGGAGACCATAAGAGGAAGTATATACTAGCTCATTAGAACATCATTTGCAGACCGAAGAACGAGAGAGGCTTAGGTGTTGAGGCACTATATATTAAAAATAAGTGATTATTAAGAAAGTGGTTCTTTGAAACTCTTACATGAACAAGGCGAATGTTAAGAGTTTATATAGAATAAGTACCCCCATTCCAAGGCTTTGTGTCAAGTAAAGTCAAAGCTTTCAGACTCCCCTTTCTAGCGAGGGCTTATGAAAGTGAAGGATGATTTCTTAGAGAAAGGGGTTTTTCAAAGTAGGAAATGGTGAGTGGGCACGTTTTTGGGAATACTCGTGAACAGGGGACAACCCACTAGTGCAAGAATATCCATCGTTATACAATAGTTAGGCGAAAACAAGTATCCGTTGCTAATTTTGTGTCACAAAGACCTCTAAACAAAGGTTTTAGGCACAATTTAACACGGATCAGAGGAGATAGATGGTTCCATGTGGCACAACATTTTATGGATTGGATGCTTTTGTTTGGAAGCTCACAACATCTTGCTCCTTCTTGGTCAAATCATTGTATCAAGATTACATGAACAACCACACTTGTTTCTTGCATAGATATATTTGGAAAATGAAAGTGCCGATAAATATTAGGATATTTATGTGGTTCTTAGATTGCAAGATTCTACTTACCGAAGATATTCTAGCTAAGAGAAATTAGCAAGAAAAAAAATTAGTGTTGTTTTTTGTTCTCAAGTTTAATCAATACAACACTAGTTTATATAATGTCCATTTGCACAAAAAAAAGGTGCATTGTTCACATGGCTTCCAATATTATTCCCCAACTATTATCACAATTTTTTTGAGAATTGGTTAACGTGAGTGTTGGAAATATATGAATTTTGCCTGATAAATTATACAAAGATAACTGTAGATAAAACATGGCTAAAAGTAAATGAAACACACTAGACATTCATCTACCATATATTATGGTACTATGAATTCTAGACAAGATACTAGAACTAATTTTTTTGCATCATGATCTTAGCTAGGAGAATTAGGATAACATACGGGAGAGCGTAAAAAGACTCGTTCGTGTTGCCAATGTTGTAGGATAACGTTGCATAGAAAAAAAAATTCCTACCGCGAACACGAAATCCAAGCCAAGATGCAATCTAGAAGACGGTAGCAACGAGGGGATTATCGAGTCTCACCCTTGAAGAGATTCCAAAGCCTACAAGATGAGGCTCTTGTTGCTGCGGTAGACGTTCACTTGCCGCTTGCAAAAGCGCGTAGAAGATCTTGATCACGGCGCCACGAACGGGCAGCACCTCCGTACTCGGTCACACGTTCGGTTGTTGATGAAGACGACGTCCACCTCCCCGTTCCAGCGGGCAGCGGAAGTAGTAGCTCCTCTTGAATCCGACAGCACGACGGCGTGGTGTCGGTGATGGTGGAGAAGTCCGGCGGAGCTTCGCTAAGCGTGCGGGACGTGGTGGAGGAGAGAGGCCGCTAGGGTTTGGGGAGAGGGGGGCGCCGGCCACTAATTAAGGGGTGCGGCCACCTTGGTGGTTCTTGGGTGGCCGGCCCCCTCCCTTTGGCCCCTCATTATATAGGTGGAACCCCAAGTGTTGGTCTCCAAGTCTTCGAATAAGACCCAAACCAAAAACCTTCCATATGGTGGGGAAACCTACCCAAGCTAGGACTCCCACTAGAGGTGGGGGTTCCACCTCCCATATGGGGGGGTGGCCGGCCCCCTAAGGGGGAGTCCACTTGGGACTCCTCCCCCACTAGGGTTGGCCGGCCATGGAGGTGGAGTCCCATGTGGACTCCACCTTCCTTGGTGGTTTCTTCCGGACTTTTCTAGAACCTTCTAGAACCTTCCATAGAACCTTCCGCATCATTTTAATTCACATAAAATGACATCCTATATATGAATCTTATTCTCCGGACCATTCCGGAACTCCTCCCGATGTCCGGGATCTTATCCGGGACTCCGAACAAATATTCGAACTCCATTCCATATTCAAGTTCTACCATTTCAACATCCAACTTTAAGTGTGTCACCCTACGGTTCGTGAACTATGCGGACATGGTTGAGTACTCACTCCGACCAATAACCAATAGCGGGATCTGGAGATCCATAATGGCTCCCACATATTCAACGATGACTTTAGCTATCGAATGAACCATTCACATACAATACCAATTCCCTTTGTCACGCGATATTTTACTTGTCCGAGGTTTGATCTTCGGTATCACTCTATACCTTGTTCAACCTCGTCTCCTGACAAGTACTCTTTACTCGTACCGTGGTATGTGGTCTCTTATGAACTTATTCATATGCTTGCAAGACATTTAGACGACATTCCACCGAGAGGGCCCAGAGTATATCTATCCGTCATCGGGATGGACAAATCCCACTCGTTGATCCATATGCCTCAACTCATACTTTCCGGATACTTAATCCCACCTTTATAACCACCCATTTACGCGAGTGGCGTTTGGTGTAATCAAAGTACCTTTCCGGTATAAGTGATTTACATGATCTCATGGTCATAAGGACTAGGTAACTATGTATCGAAAGCTTATAGCAAATAACTTAATGACGAGATCTTATGCTACGCTTAATTGGGTGTGTCCATTACATCATTCATATAATGATATAACCTTGTTATTAATAACATCCAATGTTCATGATTATGAAACTAATCATCCATTAATTAACAAGCTAGTTTAAGAGGCATACTAGGGACTTCTTGTTGTCTACATATCACACATGTACTAATGTTTCGGTTAATACAATTATAGCATGGTATATAAACATTTATCATAAACATAAAGATATATATAATAACTACTTTTATTATTGCCTCTTGGGCATATCTCCAACAAATGTTGTCGTCCATGTCATCTTAGAAGCTTCTAATGTCGGGGAAGGAATCATTATCGGGGAAGAATTCGCCCACGTCCGTGATAAAGTCAGTAGTCATTGATGCATATAAAATACATACATCAATTTTGTCTTTTATTAACATGAATTCTCACATATTTCCAACATATATATATGATGATAATACCATGTTTTACATTGATATATGGGGATTTACCAACGATACCCTTTATTTGGTTTATAACTCTGTGAACAGGAATTCCCTGTTTTGTATATTTTTCACTTTCAGAGATCTATACGGAGTCAAATTGAGCTAGGATTTCTGGAGGGTAATATTTTCATCGGGAGAATCAGCATGGGCTTTTGGATCACACCTTCAGGGGCCTGAGGCCCAAAAGAGAGGTCGTAGCGCGCCCACCTTGCTAGGGCGCGCCACCTGCCCTCTTTCGGCCATCGATCGTCCAAATCGCTTGATTCTTTCGCGAATCGACGTACTTTGATCTAAAAACCAATATATACATAGTACCCCCAAGGGTTCTCCGGAGGAGGGCACCGCAAAAACACAGAAATACAAAAATCGAGGTTGCAGCAGAGAAGATATTGGAGGGGGAAACTCCACCGGAGCCACCGCCAGAGGGATCTCCACCTAGACTACGGGTTTGTGGTGGTAGTTTGATCTATTTCTCTCATGTTCTTCATAATTTTTAGTGCCTTATGAGTTGCCTAACATGATTATGGTCATATATGTAATACCTATGTGGTGCATCTTTATTCTATGATATGATGCTATGATATTTGACTATACTTTGTGTAAGATGTATTGATAGATGCATATTATGTACTACATTCTTAAGTATTGGTTCTGATCCAACTTGTATGCAAGAACGTGTGTGGGGTGATGTGTGTGTTAGATGGAATAGCATGATTTTAGTGATTGGATAGTGATAACAAATTCATGATCTATTATGACTTTGCCTTTTTCTTTTGATATCCCACTAGGGATAAGTGAATGCATGTGCTATGTTCGTCACGTGATAAAAATGATGATCTTGTTTGTTCAAGGTAGCATATTTGATATTTAAACATCATATCAAAGTACTTATGGCTATATAATATGTTAATTGTTAATACAAGATGAATGAAGTTTTTCCTGTCTTGTGGAGTATAAGAGAGATGTGTTGCATCATCTCTATGTTAGGACGTGATGCCCATATGCGTATCTTTACACATATTGGAGTTATTTTATTTATATCTTAATGATGAGTTGTTATTGTTCACTACAACTTAAAAGAGAAAATAGTCAAGTGAACCCATGAAATCTGGTCCAATTTTAATCATAACAAACACCTTTCCATTGCATTTATCTTACTTTTTATCTGCAACACTATTTTAATCTGAAAATACGAAAATACTTATCTATTTTATTTGCACTCAAAACCCCAAAACAAAGAAACCTTTACCATTTTATTTAGTTTATTTTACTTGTTTAGTTTACTTTAATTACTACTTTACTTTACTTTTAGTTACACGAAACCTTGTGCTTGACAACCACACGGTTGAGTTGGAGACACCAGGCTTTAATTTATTTTGCATGATTGCTAGAAGACGGGAGGGAGAGATAACTCTTTACTCCATACTCCGAGAGTTCGATATAACCCTCGAGTCACCGTTGTGGGGAAAATACTCTGCTGACACAACACTCTACACTTGGAGTCCCAACATCATCAGTCTGGTAGAAGCGCTCCCCAAAAACCTTATCACCGTGCTCCCGTTGATGTGGGCATTACCCTTCGGGTAACTAATATTGCGCTACCTCTTGCGGCCCAACCAGGGGACCATGAGGGCATGATGGCGTGTAACTCACACGTTCGTTGGGAACCCCAAGAGGAAGGTATGATGCGCACAGCAGCAAGTTTTCCCTCAGAAAGAAACCAAGGTTTATCGAACCAGGAGGAGCCAAGAAGCACGTTGAAGGTTGATGGCGGCGGGATGTAGTGCGGCGCAACACCAGGGATTCCGGCGCCAACGTGGAACCTGCACAACACAACCAAAGTACTTTGCCCCAACGAAACGAGTGAGGTTGTCAATCTCACCGGCTTGCTGTAACAAAGGATTAACCGTATTGTGTGGAAGATGATTGTTTGCGAGAAAACGAGTAGAACAAGTATTGCGATAGATTGTATTTCGAGTAAAGAGAATTGGACCGGGGTCCACAGTTCACTAGAGGTGTCTCTCCCATAAGATAAACAACATGTTGGGTGAACAAATTACAGTTGGGCAATTGACAAATAAAGAGAGCATGACAATGCACATACATATCATGATGAGTATAGTGAGATTTAATTGGGCATTACTACAAAGTACATAGACCGCCATCCAACTGCATCTATGCCTAAAAAGTCCACCTTCAGGTTATCATCCGAACCCCTCCAGTATTAAGTTGCAAAGCAACGTGACAATTGCATTAAGTATGGTGCGTAATGTAATCAACAACTACATCCTTAGACATAGCATCAATGTTTTATCCCTAGTGGCAACAGCACAACACAACCTTAGAACTTTCTCGTCACTCGTCCCGAGTGTCAATGCGAGCATGAACCCACTATCGAGCATAAATACTCCCTCTTGGAGTTACAAGCATCTACTTGGCCGGAGCATCTACTAGTAACGGAGAGCATGCAAGATCATAAACAACACATAGATATAACTTTGATAATCAACATAACAAGTATTCTCTATTCATCGGATCCCAACAAACGCAACATATAGGATTACGGATAGATGATCTTGATCATGTTAGGAAGCTCACAAGATCCGACAATGATAGCACAATGGGGAGAAGACAACCATCTAGCTACCGCTATGGACCCATAGTCCAGGGGTAGACTACTCACACATCACACCGGAGGCGACCATGGCGGCGTAGAGTCCTCCGGGAGATGATTCCCCTCTCCGGCGAGGTGCCGGAGGCGATCTCCTGGATCCCCCGAGATGGGATCAGCGGCGGCGGCGTCTCCGGAAGGTTTTCCGTATCGTGGCTCTCGATGCGGGGGTTTCGTCACGGAGGCTATTTGTAGGCGGAAGGGCAGGTCAAGAGGCGGCACGAGGGCCCCACACCACAGGGCCGTGCGGCCAAGGGGGGGGGGCGCCGCCCTAGGGTGTGGCCCCCTCGTGGCCCCTCTTCGTCTCTCCTTCGGACTTCTGGAAGCTTCGTGGCAAAATAGGACCCTGGGCGTTGATTTCGTCCAATTCCGAGAATATTTCGTTACTAGGATTTCTGAAACCAAAAACAGCGAAAACAACGAATCGGCACTTCGGCATCTTGTTAATAGGTTAGTTCCGGAAAATGCACGAATATGACATAAAGTGTGCATAAAACATGTAGATAACATCAATAATGTGGCATGGAACATAAGAAATTATCGATACGTCGGAGACGTATCAGCATCCCCAAGCTTAGTTCTGCTCGTCCCGAGCAGGTAAAACGATAACACGGATAATTTCGGAGTGACATGCCATCATAATCTTGATCATACTATTTGTAAAGCATATGTAGTGAATGCAGTGATCAAAACAATGTATATGACATGAGTAAACAAGTGAATCATAAAGCAAAGACTTTTCATGAATAGCACTTCAAGACAAGCATCAATAAGTCTTGCATAAGAGTTAACTCATAAAGCAATAATTCAAAGTAAAGGCATTGAAGCAACACAAAAGAAGATTAAGTTTCAGCGGTTGCTTTCAACTTGTAACATGTATATCTCATGGATATTGTCAACATAGAGTAATATAACAAGTGCAATAAGCAAGTATGTAGGAATCAATGCATAGTTCACACAAGTGTTTGCTTCTTGAGGTGGAGAGAAATAGGTGAACTGACTCAACATTGAAAGTAAAAGAATGGTCCTCCATAGAGGAAAAGCATCGATTGCTATATTTGTGCTAGAGCTTTGATTTTGAAAACATGAAACAATTTTGTCAACGGTAGTAATAAAGCATATGTATCATGTAAATTATATCTTATAAGTTGCAAGCCTCATGCATAGTGTACTAATAGTGTCCGCACCTTGTCCTAATTAGCTTGGAATACCGGATCATCACAATGCACATGTTTTGACCAAGTGTCACAAAGGGGTACCTCTATGCCGCCTGCACAAAGGTCTAAGGAGAAAGCTCGCATTGGATTTCTCGCTATTGATTATTCTTCAACTTAGACATCCATACCGGGACAACATAGACAACAGATAATGGACTCCTCTTTTATGCATAAGCATGTAGCAACAATTAATAATTTTCTCATTTGAGATTGAGGATATATGTCCAAAACTGAAACTTCCACCATGGATCATGGCTTTAGTTAGCGGCCCAATGTTCTTCTCTAACAATATGCATGCTTAACCATAAGGTGGTAGATCGCTCTTACTTCAGACAAGACGAACATGCATAGCAACTCACATGAAATTCAACAAAGAGTAGTTGATGGCGTCCCCAGTGATCATGGTTATCGCACAACAAGCAACTTAATAAGAGATAAAGTGCATAATTACATATTCAATACCACAATAGTTTTTAAGCTATTTGTCCCATGAGCTATATATTGTAAAGGTGAATGATGGAATTTTAAAGGTAGCACTCAAGCAATTTACTTTGGAATGGCGGAAAATACCATGTAGTAGGTAGGTATGGTGGACACAAATGGCATAGTGGTTGGCTCAAGTATTTTGGATGCATGAGAAGTATTCCCTCTCGATACAAGGTTTAGGCTAGCAAGGTTTATTTGAAACAAACACAAGGATGAACCGGTGCAGCAAAACTCACATAAAAGACATATTGTAAACATTATAAGACTCTACACCGTCTTCCTTGTTGTTCAAACTCAATACTAGAAATTAACTAGACTTTAGAGAAACCGAATATGCAAACCAGATTTTAGCATGCTCTATGTATTTCTTCATTAATGGGTGCAAAGCATATGATGCAAGAGCTTAATCATGAGCACAACAATTGCCAAGTATCACATTACCCAAGACATTTATAGCAATTACTACATGTATCATTTTCCAATTCCAACCATATAACAATTTAACGAAGAAGAAACTTCGCCATGAATACTATGAGTAGAAGCTAAGGACATACTTGTCCATATGCTACAGCGGAGCGTGTCTCTCTCCCATAAAGTGAATGCTAGGATCCATTTTATTCAAACAAAACAAAAAATAAAAACAAACCGACGCTCCAAGCAAAGCTCATAAGATGTGATGGAATAAAAATATAGTTTCAGGGGAGGAACCTGATAATGTTGTCGATGAAGAAGGGGATGCCTTGGGCATCCCCAAGCTTAGACGCTTGAGTCTTCTTAGAATATGCAGGGGTGAACCACCGGGGCATCCCCAAGCTTAGAGCTTTCACTCTCCTTGATCATGTTGCATCATACTCCTCTCTTGATCCTTGAAAACTTCCTCCACACCAAACTCGAAACAACTCATTAGAGGGTTAGTGCACAATAAAAATTAACATGTTCAGAGGTGACACAATCATTCTTAACACTTCTGGACATTGCATAATGCTACTGGACATTAGTGGATCAAAGAAATTCATCCAACATAGCAAAATAGGCAATGCGAAATAAAAGGCAGAATCTGTCAAAACAGAACAGTTCGTATTGACGAATTTTAAAATGGCACCAGACTTGCTCAAATGAAAATGCCCAAATTGAATGAAAGTTGCATACATATCTGAGGATCACTCACGTAAATTGGCATAATTTTCTGAGTTACCTACAGGGGTATTTTGCCCAGATTCGTGACAGCAAAGAAATCTGTTTCTGCGCAGTAATCCAAATCTAGTATGAACTTTTCTATCAACGGCTTAACTTGGCGCAAAAAAACACAAAACTAAGATAAGGAGAGGTTGCTACAGTAGTAAACAACTTCCAAGACACAAAATAAAAACAAAGTACTGTAGGTAAAAACATGGGTTGTCTCCCATAAGCGCTTTTCTTTAACGCCTTTCAGCTAGGCGCAGAAAGTGTGTATCAAGTATTATCGAAGGGTGGTGCTTCTACAGCGGGATGTGGATTTTTCTTAACCAGGCATAGTATATTAGATACATAAGTTTTAGCATCTCCCTTTTCATTAGTCTTAGGCGTGCTACTCTCATCAAACAGGTTTTCAGGAACAAGCCAAGCATAGTTATTTTCTAGTGCATCATTCATAGCTAGGAGTTTAGATGGTATTGGTGCTTTGATCTCCCCACCATCATCAATATTATTAGTGTATATTATTCTATCCATGTCCATCTTTTCAAGGAGACTAACAAAATTAGTATGAGAACCAAGCATATTAAATTTAGCAAAGACCTTTCTAGCTTCTCTTGCTAGACCACCAAATTCTATAAGAAGGGTTTCTAAAACAAAATCTTTCTTTTCCCCTTCTTCCATATCACCAAGTGTGAGAAACATGTGTTGGATTATAGGATTAAGATTAACAAATTTAGTTTCCAACAAGCGAACTAAATGCGCAGCAGCAATTTCATAAGTAGGCGCAAGGTCTACCAAGTGTCTATCTTCGAAATTTTCAATGGTACTAACATGATTGAAAAATTCTTCTATATTATTTCTTCCAACTATAGACCCACGTCCTACCGGTATGTCTTTTGTGGTAAAATTAAAAGGAAACATGATGAATCAAATAAAGTAAATGCAAGTAACTAATTTTTTTGGTGTTTTTGATATAGTAAACAAGATAGCAAATAAAGTAAAACTAGCAACTAATTTTTTTGTATTTTGATTTAGTGCAGCAAACAAAGTAGTAAATAAAACTAAGCAAGACAAAAACAAAGTAAAGAGATTGAGAAGTGGAGACTCCCCTTGCGGCGTGTCTTGATCTCCCGGCAACGGCGCCGAGAAAATATGCTTGATGGCGTGTAACTCACACGTTCGTTGGGAACCCCAAGAGGAAGGTATGATGCGCACAGCAGCAAGTTTTCCCTCGGAAAGAAACCAAGGTTTATCGAACCGGGAGGAGCCAAGAAGCACGTTGAAGGTTGATGGCGGCGGGATGTAGTGCGGCGCAACACCGGGGATTCCGGCGCCAACGTGGAACCTGCACAACACAACCAAAGTACTTTGCCCCAACGAAACAGTGAGGTTGTCAATCTCACCGGCTTGCTGTAACAAAGGATTAACCGTATTGTGTGGAAGATGATTATTTGCAGAAAACGGTAGAACAAGTATTGCAGTAGATTGTACTTCAGTAAAGAGAATTGGACCGGGGTCCACAGTTCACTAGAGGTGTCTCTCCCATAAGATAAACATCATGTTGGGTGAACAAATTACAGTTGGGCAATTGACAAATAAAAAGAGCATGACAATGCACATACATATCATGATGAGTATAGTGAGATTTAATTGGGCATTACGACAAAGTACATAGACCGCCATCCAACTTCATCTATGCCTAAAAAGTCCACCTTCAGGTTATCATCCGAACCCCCTCAAGTATTAAGTTGCAAAGCAACAGAAAATTGCATTAAGTATGGTGCGTAATGTAATCAACAACTACATCCTTAGACATAGCATCAATGTTTTATCCCTAGTGGCAACAGCACAACACAACCTTAGAACTTTCTGTCACTGTCCCAGGTGTCAATGCAGGCATGAACTCACTATCGAGCATAAATACTCCCTCTTGGAGTTACAAGCATCTACTTGGCCAGAGCATCTACTAGTAACGGAGAGCATGCAAGATCATAAACAACACATAGATATAACTTTGATAATCAACATAAAAAGTATTCTCTATTCATCGGATCCCAACAAACGCAACATATAGGATTACAGATAGATGATCTTGATCATGTTAGGCAGCTCACAAGATCCAGACAATGATAGCACAATGGGGAGAAGACAACCATCTAGCTACTGCTATGGACCCATAGTCCAGGGGTAGACTACTCACACATCACACCGGAGGCGACCATGGCGGCGTAGAGTCCTCCGGGAGATGATTCCCCTCTCCGGCAGGGTGCCGGAGGCGATCTCCTGGATCCCCCGAGATGGGATCGGCGGCGGCGTCTCTGGAAGGTTTTCCGTATCGTGGCTCTCGGTACTGGGGGTTTCGTCACGGAGGCTATTTGTAGGTGGAAGGGCAGGTCAAGAGGCGGCACGAGGGCCCCACACCACAGGGCCGCGCGGCCAAGGGGGCCGCGCCGCCCTAGGGTGTGGCCCCTCGTGGCCCCTCTTCGTCTCTCCTTCGGACTTCGGAAGCTTCGTGGCAAAATAGGACCCCGGGCGTTGATTTCGTCCAATTCCGAGAATATTTCGTTACTAGGATTTCTGAAACCAAAAACAGCAGAAAACAGAATCGGCACTTCGGCATCTTGTTAATAGGTTAGTTCCAGAAAATGCACGAATATGACATAAAGTGTGCATAAAACATGTAGATAACATCAATAATGTGGCATGGAACATAAGAAATTATCGATACGTCGGAGACGTATCAGGGCACTCGATGGCAAGGTGAACCACTATGTCGGTGCCGAAGAGGATTCCTTGAAGAACAAGGCAAGGAGACGAAGAGTACAAGGAAAGTTTAGAACTAGGACCCTTTGTAACCTAGTCGTACCCGGACAGATCTCTTGAGACCTGGCTCCCTATATAAGGGTCAGGAGAGGGACTGCCGAGGACACACACAATCTTAGCAATCATAGCCACCACAAGTCTAGAGCTAGGTCCTTCAGAACTTAGTCTCTCGACGAGATCATAGCCAAAACCTTCGGCACCCCATTGTCATAATCAAGATCAGACAGGCAGGACGTAAGGGTTTCACCTTATCGAGGGCCCCGAACCTGGATAAATTGCTCTCCCCTCTTATTTGATAACCGATGTCTCGTGTCAGCCTACAGGATTCCATCTACCCTAAGCCCCTTACGGAGGGCATTGTCGAGGAGTACCCTCAATAATTGGCGCCGTTTGTGGGAAACTTGTTGGCACAAGATCCGTCATCGGCAAATTCGGCCATGTCATCGGCAGCTTCGTCGACGCCGCCCGCATCACCACCGACACCTTCGTCGCCAAGCTCAGGAAGTTCGATTCGATTCGGCTCCTTCGAGTTCACCCCGCACAATGATTCGTCCCGCTCGACATTTTCAGATCTGCAAGGAAACTTGGGTATGATGTTTGGGAGTGTTCATTGCAACGTTAACACGGAAGGGATCCTTCGGCTAATCGAGTCGTTTGTTCCCAGGTCAGCAAGGAAGGCATCGCCTGCGGGATCGATCATGTCGTCGTCAATCGATATGTCGGCTGGTTTAACAGACTCGACGAATTCGTCTCCGCCATCGACCCCTCGGTCGGTGTCCTTGATGTCAGTTGGATCCGATAACTCCATGTCATCCGATATGACCTCGTACTACTGCTTAAACTGCGACACCAGGCATGGATTGGGTTCAAGCGACACGCCGTTCATCTGCAGCGCCAGATATTCATCGGGAGAGGAAAGTATCGACAGCGCTGTCAGGATGACTACCTGGAGGACAGCGCGTCACCAAGTCTATGCTACCCTCAATGCAGGAAACGCGGGGAACGGAGGATAAGAAGGAGATCGCACCCCCCCGCTCTAGCAGACGGCGTAACTCTTAAAATAGCGCCAGCAACAACGATAGCGATTACACCATCGCGGAGGAAGAGTGGACAGCGGCTCGGGATGCCATAAAAAACAATACACCACTTCCCGCCGGGACTTCGGTTGGCACTCTCAATGCATATCGAAGGATCTTGGAGAGGAACCGGGAGCGATTGTCGAATGAGCAAGCTACCCTCAATCGTCGCATACTCGCAGCAGATCAGTCCAGTGAACGCCGCAGGGCCTCGCGCCTCTCGAAGTAGTCATGGCGCAGGGAAGCATCGTTCAAGGTTTTTCAGGCTCTCGGAGAATGATGCAAGAGAAATAACGTCGAATTTATCTAAATCTTTCATGACCACGGACACTGCGGGTATGCTGAGGCCAAAGACCGTCGAAGGAGCAACCGCGAACCTCGCGGCGTATTTAATTAATCAGCAACCAGCACCCGAAGGCGGCATGGCTCAAGCTCATCGGGGTGCCTTGGAAAATCTTGCAATCCTTGGAAACAACCTAGTTCCACAAAAAGAAAAAACTGCGCTCCAGGCTAGTGGTTCAAAGCATCGTTCGAGGGACGCTCGAGACGAAATCACTCAAAGCAGGATCAACAAAGCCAGGCGACGACGAGCAGCAAGGGAAGAATACGACATCGACGATTCTGAAGAAAGCCAGGAATACGATGGCGAGATGAGAGGAGCTGATTGTTTGAGTTCCAAGATCCGCGAGACAATGTCACCCAAGAGGTTTAAGCCGCCTCCTACTAACGCTGCCAAGTATGACGGGCAGCAGGAGCCAAGGTTATGGATAGAGGATTACCTGCAGACCGTAATCTTACATAAGGGGAATCAAATAGCGGCAATGCAGTGCCTGCAGCTCTACTTAAAGGATTCAGCACGAGCATGGTTAAGAGGTCTGCCGAAAGGATCCATCAAATCATGGGATGAGCTGGTGGATGCTTTCGTAAAAAAATTCCAGGCTACGTATAAAAGGCCGGTTGGAATTGAGAAATTACGTCATTGCCAGCAGAAGCCGAAGGAGTCGATGCGCACATACATCGGGAGATTTACCAAGCTCTTGAACGCTGCCGAAGACGTCTCCATTGACAGAGCAATCGACGCTTTTAGTGATGGCATTCGACGTGAATCTTACATCGAGGAGCTTGGACGCAAAAAGCCAAAGACCATAACCAAACTAATGGAGATCGCTAACAGTTGGGCTGATGGTGAAGATAATGTGCGAAGACCTCGACCGCGCAGTGACGACGAAGACGATGATCAGCCGAGGCATGATTCGGGTAGTCGAAGAGACCGTCATAAGAAGAGAAAAGATCACGGATATGATGATACAAACATGGTAGCTGCAGGATATTTTGATCGACGAGATGATCGATACGACGGCAGGCGAGATGATCGGCAGGACAGCAATCGCGGGAACAGTAGCAATTACAAATCGCGACCCTCAAGGGTCTCAGAGCTCCCCTATGCCGAGAAATTGAACGCTCCCTGTTACCTGCACGCTTATGTCGACTCTAAGGACAACCAGACGAAGTCAAGTCACTTACTCAGGGATTGTCGGCAGTTCATCGAGATGCATAAGTTCATGGAACAGCAGCAGCCGAGCCAGCAACCGCCACCTCCACCACCTCAGCACCAGGTTCAGCAAGTACAGCCTCGTAACCCTAACGAGTATTTTCCTCCTCCACGAGGACAAATGAGCATGATTCACAAAACTGGTATTTCGAGAAGAGAGATGAAGAAGCTGGCTCAAGAAATCAACCTAGCGGAAAGCACCATGGCGAACATTCCAGAATATGTCGATTGGTCGTCTCAGAGTATCCTGTTCAGCAGAGCGGATCACCCGATGATAATCTCAAAACCAGGACACGCTGCCTTGGTAGTGGAAGCGCAAGTAGGAGGATACAATATGAGCAAAGTATTTGTGGATGGTGGAAGGGGCTTAAATCTGATATTCGCAAACATTGTCAGAAACATGGGAATTACAATGAGGATGTTGGAAGAATCCGACACGTGCTTTCACGGCATCCTCCCCACCGGACCAGCGTACTCTCTTGGCAGGGTTTTCTTGAATGTTGTCTTCGGAAAACCTGACAATTTCAGGAAGGAAAAGATAGAGTTCGAGGTAGTAGATTGGGAATCACAGTACCATGCTATACTCGGGAGACCAGCCTATGCCAAGTTCATCGCTGTGCCACATTATGCGTATCTCAAGCTCAAGATGTCAGGAAACAATGGAACAAATATCACAGTCTATGGAAGTTTCTCACGCTCAGATAACTGTGATCGCAAGTTTCAGAGGATCGCTGCAAAATTCGGAGTAAAGCAGGAACCTGTCGACTCCCCCTCCAAGTCGTTATCACTCTACGTTAAGGAGAATGAGCGCGTCAGGAAATCAAAAAAGAAACCGGATGACCCTGTACTCACAATCTCGGCAGTTGGACCTTCGGCAGCTGATAGCAAGGCCTCTGTCGACGACAGTAAAGACCTCGCGCTTGCCGCAAGCACTTCCGATGGAATCACCGATATCACCAAAGCTACCTGCCCCTAGACAAGATCGAAGATAAGAAGAACCCTCCTCTTGCTTAAAGTGGATGGGCAGCGCCACGCATTTTTTATTTTTTCCCTTTAAATAAGGCTTTTCAAGCCACTTCGTTTTTATCTTACGTTATTAATAAAGACTCAAGTTTTGTTTATCTGAAGTATTGCAGAGATTCGGGTCACCCGAGCAAAGTTTTTGAGAACCTTTTTCGTATACTACAGCGAACATTGGTTTACTCAAAATTTTACCTAAGTTTGTCATCTAAAAAGCCTCCGAAATTATGAGTGCTACGAGGCAATATTTACGGGACTTTCACCCCTTGCTAGCAAAGTCTCAAACATGTACGAGCGCTGCAGATAGCAAGGGAAACATACATACACTTACGAAAAGACCCATGACCGGCACTTTAAACTACAGAAGTACTTAAGAGCAACGGAGTCACTGGCAGGCTTAGGTCCACTGATTCGTTCGGGGGCTGCCGCCAAAACATACATCGTCGGTTGAAAGTAAAGTTGCACTTACATCGAGTTTTACAAACTCGCAACATGAGCTGATCACTCAAAGGAATTTGCTGCCGACAAGCATACGTATACATCATAATACAGATGTACAACGAGTAATTAAGTTTTACTCCTTAAACCTTGCCAACGGCATCCAAACGTAATTACAAAATAGGAGGTACGTATATACACCTACCGAGAAATCAGTTTAATTCTAATCATCCGAACAATAGGAGTATAGTTTAGAACTATTCCTGCAGAGCCTTCACTTCTTCGGTCGCTATTGTAGAATCTTCAAGCCTTTCGATGACGATGGTGGCAGGAACCTCCACCCTCGGGTAGAGAGGTCCTACTTCACCATCGGCGTTAGCAATTGTCATTAAGTCTGCAGAAGGATGACGTACAAGAACAAGAGCAAAAGCAGCTTTCGCTACCGCAATAAGCTGTGCTCGAATCAAGCTTCGGATCTTCCTGGTATTGCTGAACTTCGACATTAAAGTCAATAACGTAGCAAGAACCTCGTTCAAAGGGAACATTGTCTTCCAGATTACCTTTAAACCCCTATAGCACTTGTCAAAGAATCGATGGACCTGTTGCACCCGATCTTGGAACTTGGCGACTGTCGAAGCTTTCGATTGACTTTTCCAGAAAACTTCATCAGCAAATGCTAGCTGATTCAACACATTCACGCATTCATGAACGCGCTTGTTCTCCTCAGCTGGGTTCAGAGCTATGACTACAAGTAGCAATGAAGGAAGATAGAGGGCACCTGATACGTCTGATGGCCCACAAGTATAGGGGATCGCAACAGTCTTCGCGGGAAGTAAAACCCAATTTATTGATTCGACACAAGGGGAGACAAAGAATACTTGAAAGCCTTAACAGCGGAGTTGTCAATTCAGCTGCACCTGGAAACAGACTTGCTCGCAAGAGTTTATCAGTAGTAACAGTTTTATAGCAGTAGCGGTAGTGAAATAATAGCGGCAGAGTAACAAAGACAGCAGTAGTGATTATAGTAAACAACAGGATTAAAATACTGTAGGCACAGGGATGGATGAACGGGCGTTGCATGGATGAGAGAAACTCATGTAACAATCAAGGTAGGGCATTTGCAGATAATAATAAAACGGTATCCAAGTACTAATCAATCAATAGGCATGTGTTCCATATTTAGTCGTACGTGCTCGCATTGAGAAACTTGCACAACATCTTTTGTCCTACCAGCCGGTGGCAGCCGGGCCTCTAGGGAATCTACTGGAAATTAAGGTACTCCTTTTAATAGAGCACCGGAGCAAAGCATTAACACTCCGTGAACACATGTGATCCTCATATCACCGCCTTCCCCTTCGGTTGTCCCAATTTCTGTCACTTTGGGGCCTCGGGTTCCGGACAACAATACGTGTATACAACTTGCAAGTAAGATCATAAAACAATGCATATCATCATGAAACAATAACATGTTCAGATCTGAGATCATGGCACTCGGGCCCTAGTGACAAGCATTAAGCATAACAAGTTGCAACAATATCATAAAAGTACCAATTACGGATACTAGGCACTATGCCCTAACAATCTTATGCTATTACATGACCAATCTCATCCAATCCCTAAAATCCCCTTCAGCCTACAGCGGGGGAATTACTCACACATGGATGGGGGAAACATGGCTGGTCGATGGAGAGGCGTCGGTGGTGATGATGGTGATGATCTCCTCCAATTCCCCGTCCCGGCGGAGTGCCGTAACGGAGTTTCTGGTCCCGAGACGGAGTTTCGCGACGGTGGCGGCGTACTGGATGGTTTCGGCGACTTCGACTTCCCTCTCGCGTTTTTAGATCGAAACCCTTAAGTAGTCCAGAGGGGGGCGTCAGAGACTGGCCGAGGGGGCCACACGCTAGGGCGGCGCGCCCCCCTCCAGGCCGCGTCGGCCTAGTGTGCGGGGGCCCCGGGCCTCCCCCGTGCCTGCCCTTCTGTCTCCGTGATTCTTCTGGAAAAATAAGCCCTTCGACATAAATTCCGAGGATTTTCCTGAAAGTTGAATTTCTGCACAAAAACGAGACACCAGAGCAATTCTGCTAAAAACAACGTTAGTCCGTGTTAGTTGTATCCAAAATACACAAATTAGAGGCAAAACAATAGCAAAAGTGTTCGGGAAAGTAGATACGTTTTGGACGTATCAACTCCCCCCAAGCTTAGCTTAATGCTTGTCCTCAAGCAATTCAGTTAACAACTGAGTGCGATAAAAGAACTTTCACGAACACATTTGTTCATATGATGTAAATATTCTAATGATATGGCAAGTACTTAAGCAATTCATAATAAGATACATGCAAATAAAATCATCTAATAGCTATGTCAATCATGGAAAAGGTACCAACAGATTAACAATAAGCATCATGAATCATGTCTATCAGCAGGATTGCAATGTTCATAAAAGGATATGATAAAGTGGTATCTCGCTTGCCCGTATTTGTACAGCAAAACATAAATGCTCGGGCACCTTTGAAGTTCATGGAAAGAATGGAAGTAGAGATTATCAAAGATAAAAGCATCAAAGTTATACCACAATTAAACACATTTTGGGACAAGCATGTTATACTAAGAATGATAGTTGTGCTCTCAAGAAAGTGCTCAAAGAAAGGATGGAGACTCAATGTAAAAGTAGAAGATTGACCCTTCGCAGAGGGAAGCAGAGATTAACATGTGCTAGAGCTTTTCATTTTTCTAAAGACAGGAGTAAATGGTTTGAGAGGTGTTTGTTGTTGTCAACGAATGGTAATGGGTACTCTAACTACCTCATCAACCAGACTTTCAAGAGCGGCTCCCATGAAGGACGTTATCTCTACCAGCAAGGTAGATCATCCCTCTTCTCTTTTGTTTACACATATATTTTAGTTTCATTATGGACGACACTCCCCCCAACCTTTGCTTACACAAGCCATGGCTAACCGAATCCTCGGGTGCCTTCCAACATTCTCATACCATAGAAGAGTGTCTATTTGCAATTTAAGTTGCTTACTGATAAATCAGGGCAAAGCATGTGAAGAGAATTATTAATGAAAGTTAATTAATTGGGGCTGGGAACCCCGTTGCCAGCTCTTATTGCAAAATTATTGGATAAGCGGATGTGCAACTAGTCCATTGTGAAAGTCTGTCAGGAGTAAATGACAAGATTGAAAGATAAACACCACATACTTCCTCATGAGCTATAAAGCATAAACACAAATTGAGAAGCATTTTGAAGGTTTTAAAGGTAGCACATGAGAATTTACTTGGAATGGTTTGAAATGTCATGCATAGGTATTTATGGTGGACACTCTGGAATAACTTGGTTTTCAGGGGTTTGGAAGCACGAGCAGCGTTCCCGCTCAGTACAAGTGAAGGCTAGCAATAGACTCGGGAAGCGACAATCAAGAGAGCAAGAATCGTCATAATCATGCTTGCGACAAAATAAATTAATGGAGGCATAAAAGTGATACAAGAACCCGAGGTAAAGTAAATCATCGAGGCTTAATTGACTTTTGTTCAGTCATATGCATGCGTGAGCATGTGCCAAGTTGATTCAAGTGAATTATTCAGAGGAGGATACCACAATGTCATATCTATCTATGAATAAAGCAATGCAAGCGAATATTTATGACATGCTACTCATATTAATAAATTGGAGCTAAACATGAGAGATCATGAACTACTGGACTTTCTTAAATGACATATACCTCACATGAACCAACTAAGAATGCTCACATGGATGAGTATATGTACAAAAATGAAAACAAATAGAGTTCATACCATCCTCTCACCACAATCAGATTGTTGTAGATCGTCATTATTGCCTTTTCACTTGTGTAGCTTGAATAATATGGAGTGAAAACCAAGCTCCAACCACCGAAGACCACTGAACTCCATAATGAACTTTACAAAATCAAAGAAGAATAGCAAATATTTTTGGTGTTTTCGAATTGGAAACAAGAACAAAAGGAAACAAGCAAACAAAGCAAAATCTTTTTGGATTTTCTTATAGCAAACCAACGATAGCAAATAAAGCAAAATGAAAGCAAGAAACCAAAATAAAAAAATGGTAAAGAGAAACAACAGAAATATTTTTTGGTATTTTTGTGTTTTAGGAAAGAAACAAAGTAAAAACAAGAGAATGAAAACTAGAAGAGTCACATAAACACAAAGCAGCAGGAATCTGCCAAACTTGACAGCAGAAGACAAGAATCGATTTTTAAGAAATTCTTCCGCTGCCCAGCTCGAAAAGTGTTAAACTAATGAAAGTTAGATAATAACCTGGGGAACATGCACAAAAATTGGCTTCGCAAAATAACGTTCTGGCTGTTTTTGAGAATTTTTTTTGGTATCAGTCCAGAATCTGCTTTCAGTCAGCACCTCCCCAAATATCATCTCCCTCTTATTAGAAAACCACTCTAAGAAGCTAAACAAGTATATACAAGTATCCAACAACCATAATATGCAAAGAATGAGTGATGCCGGTATACCTCCCCCCAAGCTTAGGCTTTTGGCCTAAGTGGAGATCAATCCCATGGTGCCCATGAAGTTGCACCTCCGTAGTACGACGAAGATGGATTCTGTTCTGGGTATGTGCTGGAAGAAGCACCAGGATACGTGACGGTGTAGTCCTAGGAGGGCTCGGCGTCCTCGAAATCATGCTGCTGGTGAAAGCCATGTATCTTCAGCTGCTCATCCACCTCCTCCTTAGAGCGCGACCATGGTTCCCTGTGAATACTGAACAAATCTGGCTGTGGCAAAGGGATTTCCCTTTCTTCCCCGTCAGCAAACAACATTCTACAGACAATATTATCTAAGCTAGAGACATTTGTAACAAATTGGTGACTCTTCATAGCAGCAATATCAAGCCTTATAGGAGTTAATTTCACATCAGTAGGGTCAAGAGGAAGATTTAAATATGCCAAAATGCGTGATGCAATAATTCCTCCAAAAATAGGCCCATTGTTAGACAAACGACGAGCAACAAGAGCACCAAGATGATAAGGCGTCTCTCTAGTGAGTGCAGCAACTAGGAAAGCAAGATGATAACTAGAGATATTGCTAGTGTTCTCCCTACCAAGAATGCTAGTAGCAAGATAGTAAGCGAAATATTTAATGGCAGGGAGTTGAATGTTTCTTATCTTGCCACGCTGAATGGTGCGGCAATCATCATTGGTGATTCCTCGATAGAGCTCCAGCAAAGCCTTGGGATTGTTCTCAATCTTCTTCGCTGTACCTACAGGGGCAATATTCAATGCAGTACAAAAATCCTTCAACTTCATAGTAATAGGATCACCATAAATCCTGAATGCAACTGATGGTTGGTAGTGCTTATTATTAAACTGGAAGCTCTCAACAAAGATTTTAGTTAGCGTATAGCATTGATCCCTCTCATATTCCATATAGGAAGTTAAGCCCACATTATTGATAAGGACCAGGAAATCATCAAGCAACCCTGCATTACTTAAAAAGTTATAGCATGGAAAAGATGAAGCATTAGGGACTCCATTATCCTCTTCAACTGCGAAGCTCGGTGCGATGACATCCTCATTATAGGATCGTCTAATCCGAGTGGATGACCTTGAGGGTCTCCCCGTGCTTGTCGTCTGTCCTTCAAACACTTCTCCAAAGTTATAGTTATCCATCTTCCTTTTCTGAAATTTTTCAACAAAACATTATAAAATTTGATTTGGTGACATATAATTGACGGAAACTACTATAGGAACTTGCTAGAGTACTAAACATGCATCAAAACTAATTCTTACAACTTAGAACAAGCATGCAAGCTCACTAAACATGTTACCTACAGCAGCAAAATATTCAAGATATACTCAACCAAACAAAATTCTACTTGGATAATCGGAGGAGTCACATACCGAAGAACAAATGTGCCAAATTTCAGACAGAAATCTGGGTTGAGCAAAGAGATTGAGAAATCTTGAGCTCTTGAGCAGAAACGCGAGTGAGAGAAAGTGAGTACGAGTTTTTTCGGGAGAGAGAGTGCAATGAGTGGAAGAGATGATGAAATGGGGCAAGGAGGGCCCCACACAACAGGGTGGCGCGCCCCCCTTCCAGGCCGCGCCGGCCTGTGGGGTGCCACCCTGGGGTGCCCCACTGGTCATCCCCAGGTGTTCCCAGGTGCCTCTTCGAAAAATAAGACCAACGGTATAATTTTTGTGAATTTTTGAAAACTTTGAAAAACGCACATTTCTGGGTATTAATTTTATTATTACTGGGTAGAAAAAGATTTGCAAACCTCTAAACAACTAAAGCATCTTGCAAAATAAGTAGTGCTACAGCAAGTAAAACAAGTGGAGGAAGAAAGAAATGTTGTTTAGCTCCTCTATGCGTATAAAATATATTTGTTAACAAGGTTGATCAAGTCTTGCCACCAAATAAATTTTACATAACATAAGAAGAATTAAACCTCAAATCAATCATGTTACCTTGTATTGTATTGATACGGACCCAATCACAAGAGTTTGATATTCTTCTTTAGGCTCATATATTGGACAATCAATATCTCCCACTTTGATAGATCTCAAATTAGAAATTGTATTAACTCCACATATTTTATCGATCTTCTTGGGAAAATAAACAGTATGCTCCTTGTCATCGACATTGAAAGTAACTTTTCCTTTATTGCAATCAATAATAGCCCTCGCGGTGTTAAGAAAAGGTCTCCCAAGAATAATAGACATATTATCATCTTCAGGCATTTCCAACACAACAAAATCAGTTAATATTAAGCAGTTCTGAGTAACTTGAACAGGAACATCCTCACATATACCAACATGAATAGCAGTAGATTTATCAGCCATTTGCAAAGATATATCAGTTGGTATCAACTTATCTAAATAAAGTCTCTTATAAAGAGAAAAAGGCATAACACTAACACCCGCTCCCAAATCACATAGAGCAGTTCTAACATAATTATTCTTGATGGAACAAGGAATAGTCGGTATACCTGGGTCGCCAAGCTTCTTTGGAACTTTGCCATTGAAAGAGTAATTAGCAAGCATAGTGGAAATCTCCTCATTAGGAATTTTCCTTTTGTTAGTGATAATATCTTTCATATACTTTGAATAAGGAGGCAATTTAATAGCATCAGTCAAAGGGATTTGCAGGAATAAAGGTTTCATCCAATCACAAAATTTATTATAGTGTTCTTCTTCCTTTGATGTTAGTTTCTTAGCAGGAAAAGGCATTTGCTTTTGAACCCAAGGTTCCCTTTCATTACCATGTTTCTTAGCAATAAAATCTTCTTTGGTATACTTTTTATTTTTAGCATGCTTTTCGTGTTCTTCTTCAACCTCTTCTTTATCGAAGCATCATTCTTATCGTTATCTTTATCATGTTCATTACCACTTTCAGTTTCAAGCATCGAAATAGAAATACTATTAGGATCATTAACGAGCACGGAGGATTCTACAACAGCTTTATGTTTCTTTTTCTTTTTCTTAGATGGAGCACTAGTTTCAGTTCGTTGAGAATCTTGTTCAACTCTTTTGGGATGCCCCTCAGGATATAGAGGATCCTGAGTAGAAACACCACCTCTAGTTGTTACTTCATAAGCATGTTTTTCTTTAGAATTATTTTTTAACAAGTCATTTTGCACTTTAGTGAGTTGATCAATTTGAGTTTGAACCATATGAAAATGTTTAACAAGCATCTGCTTAACATCATTGGAGGTTCTCTCCGCAATACCATGCAATTCACTAATAGCTCGAGAATTTTCCATTAAATGATTCTCTACTCTCATATTAAAATTTTCTTGCTTAACAATATAATTATCAAACTCATCTAAGCATTGAGCAGGAGGTTTCGAATACGGAATATCTTCCCTAGTAAAGTGTTGAAGAGAGTGTACCTCAATCATGGATGAAGGGGGAGTTATCTTACATAAATCTTCTATGGGAGGTAAATTCTTCACATCTTCGGATTTAATACCTTTCTCCTTAAGAGACTTCTTGGCTTCCCTCATATCTTCATCATTTAATTTAATTAAACCCCTCTTCTTCAATATCGGTGTCGGAGTTGGTTCGTGTGTAGACCAATCATCATGATTCCGGCCTATTCTAGCCAATAATTCTTCAGCCGTCGTCCGGAGTTCTTTTCCCGAAAACACAACCAAGCACAACTATCCAGGTATGCCCTAGACTCAATGGTTAGTCCACTATAAAATATATCAAGTAAATCATGCTTTTCCAAATCATGTCCAGGCCGAGCTCTGATAAGAGAGCAAAATCTTGCCCAAGCTTCAGGCAATTTCTCTCCATCTTCCTGGTCAAAATTGTAAATTTTCTGCAAAGCAATATGTTGAGCACTAGCAGGAAAGTATTTCCGAAAGAAAACATCAAGCAAATCACTTGGACTATCAATAGAACTAGGAGGCAAACTATTATACCAAGTTTTAGCATCATCCTTTAATGAGAAAGGAAAAAATTTAGCAACAAAATAAGTACGCAACTTGACATCATCAGAAAACAAGCTACTCAAAGTAGATAGGTCAATCAGGTGTTCTACAGCACTTTCTTTTTCAGTACCACAAAACGGTGTTTTCTCAACAATAGATATATGAGATAGATTAATAGAAAAATCATAATCCTTATCCTTAATGTTTATAGGAGATGTGACAAATTTAGGATCAGGAGATAATTTATATCTAACAGTATGTTGTGCAAGCAACTTTTTAATTTTTCTTGCATCAGTAGTAGCATTGCATTTATCAATAAAATCATCATCAAGTTCCACATAATCTTCATCAGCATCATCACTAGAGTATTCAACGTGACTCGTGTGAATTAAGAGGTGTAGCAGCATTTTCATTAGGAGTTTCAGTATTTTCAATTTGTCTAGACCTAGCAATTGTAGCATCTAGAAAAGATCCTAACGAACCATCATTATCAAGCACAGCAGTAAGCATCATCAAAATTATAAGAGGAATTTTCAGATTCAGCAGAAGTACCAAGCATGTGAAGCTTGTGGTGGTGAAACAAGTTTATCTATCACAGATGGTGAATCAAGAGCAGCAAAGGTACTCAGAGTTGTACCTTTTCTTGTAGTGGATGGTAATATGGCGACTTTAGTATCGCGAGGTTTACCCATGATGGAGAATTTGCAGCGAATAATATCAATCCAAGTGAACTTCCAAATAAAGCTATTCTCCCCGGCAACGGCGCCGTAAAATAGTCTTGATGACCCACAAGTATAGGGGATCGCAACAGTCTTCGCGGGAAGTAAAACCCAATTTATTGATTCGACACAAGGGGAGACAAAGAATACTTGAAAGCCTTAACAGCGGAGTTGTCAATTCAGCTGCACCTGGAAACAGACTTGCTCGCAAGAGTTTATCAATAGTAACAGCTTTATAGCAAGTAGCGGTAGTGAAATAACAGCAAGCAGAGTAACAAAGACAAGCAGTAGTGATTATAGTAAACAACATGATTAAAATACTCGTAGGCCGATGAGCGTTGCATGGATGAGAGAAACTCATGTAACAATCAAGGTAGGGCATTTGCGGATAATAATAAAACGGTATCCAAGTACTAATCAATCAATAGGCATGTGTTCCATATTTAGTCGTACGTGCTCGCAATGAGAAACTTGCACAACATCTTTTGTCCTACCAGCCGGTGGCAGCCGGGCCTCTAGGGAATCTACTGGAAATTAAGGTACTTCTTTTAATAGAGCACCGGAGCAAAGCATTAACACTCCGTGAACACATGTGATACTCATATCACCGCCTTCCCCTTCGGTTGTCCCAATTTCTGTCACTTTGGGGTCTCGGGTTCCGGACAACAATATGTGTATACAACTTGCAGGTAAGATCATAAAACAATGCATATCATCATGAAACAATAACATATTCAGATCTGAGATCATGGCACTCGGGCCCTAGTGACAAGCATTAAGCATAACAAGTTGCAACAATATCATAAAAGTACCAATTATGGATACTAGGCACTATACCCTAACAATCTTATGCTATTACATGACCAATATCATCCAATCCCTACCATCCCCTTCAGCCTACAGCGGGGGAATTACTCACACATGGATGGGGGAAACATGGCTGGTCGATGGAGAGGCGTCGGTGGTGATGATGGCGATGATCTCCTCCAATTCCCCGTCCCGGCGGAGTGCCAAAACGGAGTTTCTGGTCCCGAGACGGAGTTTCGCGATGGTGGCGGCGTACTGGATGGTTTCTGGCGACTTCGACTTCCCCTCTCGTGTTTTTAGATCGAAACCCTTAAGTAGTCCAGAGGGGGGCGTCAGAGGCTGGCCGAGGGGGCCACACGCTAGGGCGGCGCGCCCCCCATCCAGGCCGCGCCGGCCTAGTGTCTGGGGGGCCTGTGCCTCCCCGTGCCTGCCCTTCCGGCTCCGTGATTCTTCCGGAAAAATAAGCCCTTCGACATAAATTCCGAGGATTTTCCCGAAAGTTGAATTTCTGCACAAAAATGAGACACCAGAGCAATTCTGCTGAAAACAGCGTTAGTCCGTGTTAGTTGTATCCAAAATACACAAATTAGAGGCAAAACAATAGCAAAAGTGTTCGGGAAAGTAGATACGTTTTGGACGTATCAACGTCTCAAACGTATCTATAATTTCTTATGTTCCATGCTAGTTTTATGACAATACTCACATGTTTTATATACACTTTACATCATTTTGATGCATTTTCTGGTACTAACCTATTAACAAGATGCTGAAGCGCCAGTTCCTATTTTCTGCTGCTTTTGGTTTCAGAAATTCTACACAAGAAATATTCTCGGAATTGGACGAAACAAAAGCCCACGGTCCTATTTTCCACGGAGCCTTCCAGAACACCGAAGAAGAGACGAAGAGGGGTGATGGCGTGTAACTCACACGTTCGTTGGGAACCCCAAGAGGAAGGTATGATGCGCACAGCAGCAAGTTTTCCCTCAGAAAGAAACCAAGGTTTATCGAACCAGGAGGAGCCAAGAAGCACGTTGAAGGTTGATGGCGGCGGGATGTAGTGCGGCGCAACACCGGGGATTCCGGCGCCAACGTGGAACCCGCACAACACAACCAAAGTACTTTGCCCCAACGAAACAAGTGAGGTTGTCAATCTCACCGGCTTGCTCGTAACAAAGGATTAACCGTATTGTGTGGAAGATGATTGTTTGCAGAAAACAGTAGAACAAGTATTGCGAAGAGATTGTATTTCAAGAAAGAGAATTGGACCGGGGTCCATAGTTCACTAGAGGTGTCTCTCCCATAAGACAAACAAGCATGTTGGGTGAACAAATTACAGCTTGGGCAATTGACAAATAAAGAGAGCATGACAATGCACATACATATCATGATGAGTATAGTGAGATTTAATTGGGCATTACGACAAAGTACATAGACCGCCATCCAACCGCATCTATGCCTAAAAAGTTCACCTTCAGAGTTATCATCCAAACCCCCTCCAGTATTAAGTTGCAAAGCAACGTACAATTGCATTAAGTATGGTGCGTAATGTAATCAACAACTACATCCTTAGACATAGCATCAATGTTTTATCCCTAGTGGCAACAAGACAACACAACCTTAGAACTTTCTCATCACTGTCCCAGGTGTCAATGCGGCATGAACCCACTATCGAGCATAAGTACTCCCTCTTGGAGTTACAAGCATCTACTTGGCCGGAGCATCTACTAGTAACGGAAAGCATGCAAGATCATAAACAACACATAAGTATAACTTTGATAATCAACATAACAAGTATTCTCTATTCATCGGATCCCAACAAACGCAACATATAGAATTACAGTATAGATGATCTTGATCATGTTAGGCAGCTCACAAGATCCGACAATGATAGCACAATGAGGAGAAGACAACCATCTAGCTACTGCTATGGACCCATAGTCCAGGGGTAGACTACTCACACATCACACCGGAGGCGACCATGGCGGCGTAGAGTCCTCCGGGAGATGATTCCCCTCTCCGGCAGGGTGCCGGAGGCGATCTCCTGGATCCCCCGAGATGGGATCGGCGGCGGCGGCGTCTCTGGAAGGTTTTCCGTATCGTGGCTCTCGGTACTGGGGTTTCGTCACGGAGGCTATTTGTAGGCGGAAGGGCAGGTCAAGAGGCGGCACGGGGCCCCACACCACAGGGCCGCGCGGCCAAGGGGGGCCGCGCCGCCTAGGGTGTGGCCCCCTCGTCGCCCCTCTTCGTCTCTCCTTCGGACTTCCGGAAGCTTCATGGAAAAATAGGCCCCTGGGCTTTGATTTCGTCCAATTCCGAGAATATTTCCTTACTAGGATTTCGAAACCAAAAACAGCGAGAAAACAAAGAATCGGCACTTCGGCATCTTGTTAATAGGTTAGTTCCGGAAAATGCACGAATATGACATAAAGTGTGCATAAAACATGTAGATAACATCAATAATGTGGCATGGAACATAAGAAATTATCGATACGTCGGAGACGTATCAGCATCCCCAAGCTTAGTTCTGCTCGTCCCGAGCAGGTAAAACGATAACACGGATAATTTCCGGAGTGACATGCCATCATAATCTTGATCATACTATTTGTAAAGCATATGTAGTGAATGCAGCGATCAAAACAATGTATATGACATGAGTAAACAAGTGAACCATAAAGCAAAGACTTTTCATGAATAGCACTTCAAGACAAGCATCAATTAAGTCTTGCATAAGAGTTAACTCATAAAGCAATAATTCAAAGTAAAGGCATTGAAGCAACACAAAAGAAGATTAAGTTTCAGCGGTTGCTTTCAACTTGTAACATGTATATCTCATGGATATTGTCAACATAGAGTAATATAATAAGTGCAATAAGCAAGTATGTAGGAATCAATGCACAGTTCACACAAGTGTTTGCTTCTTGAGGTGGAGAGAGATAGGTGAACTGACTCAACATGGAAAGTAAAAGAATGGTCCTCATAGAGGAAAAGCATCGATTGCTATATTTGTGCTAGAGCTTTGATTTTGAAAACATGAAACAATTTTGTCAACGGTAGTAATAAAGCATATGCATCATGTAAATTATATCTTATAAGTTGCAAGCCTCATGCATAGTGTACCAATAGTGCCCGCACCTTGTCCTAATTAGCTTGGACTACCTGGATTATCACCGCAATACATATGCTTTAACCAAGTTTCACAAAGGGGTACCTCTATGCCGCCCGTACAAAGGTCTAAGGAGAAAGCTCGCATTTGGATTTCTCGCTTTTGATTATTCTCAACTTAGACATCCATACCAGGACAACATAGACAACGAGATAATGGACTCCTCTTTTAATGCTTTAAGCATTCAACAACAATTAATTCTTTTCTCATTAGAGATTTGAGGATGTTTGTCCAAAACTGAAACTTCCACCATGGATCATGGCTTTAGTTAGCGGCCCAATGTTCTTCTCTAACAATATGCATGCTCAAACCATTCAACTCAGTGTAGATCGCCCTTACTTCAGACAAGACGAACATGCATAGCAACTCACATGAAATTCAACAATGAAAAGTTGATGGCGTCCGCAGTAAACATGGTTATCGCACAACAAGCAACTTAATAAGAGATAAAATGCATAATTACATATTCAATACCACAATAGTTTTTAAGCTATTTGTCCCATGAGCTATATATTGCAAAGGTGAATGATGGAATTTTAAAGGTAGCACTCAAACAATTTACTTTGGAATGGCGGAAAATACCACGTAGTAGGTAGGTATGGTGGACACAAATGGCATAGTGGTTGGCTCAAGTATTTTGGATGCATGAGAAGTATTCCCTCTCGATACAAGGTTTAGGCTAGCAAGGCTTATTTGAAACAAACACAAGGATGAACCGGTGCAGCAAAACTCACATAAAAGACATATTGAAAACATTATAAGACTCTACACCGTCTTCCTTGTTGTTCAAACTCAATACTAGAAATTATCTAGACCTTAGAGAAACCAAATATGCAAACCCAAATTTTAGCATGCTCTATGTATTTCTTCATTAATTGGTGCAAAGCATATGATGCAAGAGCTTAATCATGAGCACAACAATTGCCAAGTATCACATTACCCAAGACATTAATAGCAATTACTACATGTATCATTTTCCAATTCCAACCATATAACAATTTAACGAAGGAGAACTTCGCCATGAATACTATGAGTAAAAACCAAGGACATACTTGTCCATATGCTACAGCGGAGCGTGTCTCTCTCGCATAAAGTGAATGCTAGGATCCATTTTATTCAAACAAAAAAAAACAAAAAAAAAACCGACGCTCCAAGAAAAAGCACATAAGATGTGATGGAATAAAAATATAGTTTCAGGGGAGGAACCTGATAATGTTGTCGATGAAGAAGGGGATGCCTTGGGCATCCCCAAGCTTAGACGCTTGAGTTTTCTTGATATATGCAGGGGTGAACCACCGGGGCATCCCCAAGCTTAGAGCTTTCACTCTCCTCGATCATGTTGCATCATACTCCTCTCTTGATCCTTGAAAACTTCCTCCACACCAAACTCGAAACAACTCATTAGAGGGTTAGTGCACAATATAAATTGACATATTCAGAGGTGACACAATCATTCTTAACACTTCTGGACATTGCATAATGCTACTGGACATTAGTGGATCAAAGAAATTCATCCAACATAGCAAAAGAGGCAATGCGAAATAAAAGGCAGAATCTGTCAAAACAGAACAGTTCATATTGACGAATTTTAAAATGGCACCAGACTTGCTCAAATGAAAATGCTCAACTTGAATGAAAGTTGCGTACATATCTGAGGATCATGCACGTAAATTGGCTTAATTTTCTGAGCTACCTACAGGGAGGTGGACCCAGATTCGTGACAGCAAAGAAATCTGGAACTGTGCAGTAATTCAAATCTAGTACTTACTTTTCTATCAACGGCTTAACTTGGCACAACAAAACACAAAACTAAGATAAGGAGAGGTTGCTACAGTAGTAAACAACTTCCAAGACACAAAATAAAAACAAAGTACTGTAGGTAAAAACATGGGTTGTCTCCCATAAGCGCTTTTCTTTAACGCCTTTCAGCCTAGGCGCAGAAAGTGTGCATCAAGTATTATCAAGAGACGAAGTGTCAACATCATAATTTGTTCTCATAATAGAATCAAAAGGGTACTTCATTCTCTTTCTAGGGAAGTGTTCCATACCTTTCTTGAGAGGAAATTGATATTTTATATTACCTTCCTTCATATCAATAATAGCACCAACAGTTCGAAGAAAAGGTCTTCCCAATATAATGGGACAAGATGCATTGCATTCAATATCCAAGACAACAAAATCAACGGGGACAAGGTTATTGTTAACGGTAATGCGAACATTATCAACCTTACCCAAAGGTTTCTTTGTAGAATGATCAGCAAGATTAACATCCAAATAACAATTTTTCAGCGGTGGCAAGTCAAGCATATCATAAATTTTCTTAGGCATAACAGAAATACTTGCACCAAGATCACATAAAGCATTACAATCAAAATCTTTAATCTTCATCTTAATGATGGGCTCCCAACCATCCTCTAGCTTTTTAGGAATAGAGCCTTCACGCTCTAATTTCTCTTCTCTAGCTTTTATGAGAGCGTTTGTAATATGATGCGTGAAAGCCAAATTTATAGCACTAGCATTAGGACTTTTAGCAAGTTTTTGCAAGAACTTTATAACTTCAGAGATGTGGCAATCATCAAAATTCAAACCATTATAATCTAAAGCAATGGGATCATCATCCCCAATGTTGGAAAAAATTTCAGCAGCCTTTATCACAAGCAGTTTCAGCAGCTTTAGCAGTTTCAGTGCAGTTTTTCGCGCTTTGCATTAGAAGTGGAAACATTGCTAACACCAATTCTTTTATTAGTATTAGTAGGAGGTGCAGCAACATGTGTAGCATTAGCATTACTAGTGGTAGTAATAGTCCAAACTTTAGCTATATTCTTCTCTTTAGCTAGTTTTTCATTTTCTTCTCTATCCCACCTAGCACGCAGTTCAGCCATTAATCTTATATTCTCATTAATTCTAACTTGAATGGCATTTGCTGTAGTAATAATTTTATTATGATGATTCTCATTAGGCAAAACTTTTGATTTCAAAAGATCAACATCAAGAAGCAAGACTATCGACTTTAGAAGCAAGTATATCAATTTTCCCAAGCTTTTCTTCAACAGATTTGTTAAAAGCAGTTTGTGTACTAATAAATTCTTTAAGCATGGCTTCAAGTCCAGGGGTGAACTCCTATTATTGTTGTAAGAATTCCCATAAGAATTACCAAAGCCGTTGCCATTATTATAAGGATATGGCCTATAGTTGTTACTAGAATTGTTCCGGTAAGCATTGTTGTTGAAATTATTATTTTTAATGAAGTTTACATCAACATGTTCTTCTTGTGCAACCAATGAAGCTAACGGAACATTATTAGGATCAATATTAGTCCTATCATTCACAAGCATAGACATAATAGCATCAATCTTATCACTCAAGGAAGAGGTTTCTTCGACAGAATTTACCTTCTTACCTTGTGGAGCTCTTTCCGTGTGCCATTCGGAGTAGTTGATCATCATATTATCAAGAAGCTTTGTTGCTTCACCAAGAGTGATGGACATAAAGGTACCTCCAGCAGTCTGAATCCAATAAATTCCGTGAAGAAAAATTTAGTCCTCGCATAGAAGGTTTGGATGATCATCCAAGTAGTCGAGTCCATGGGTTGGGCAATTTTTAACCGAGAGATTTCATTCTTTCCCAAGCTTGAGCAACATGTTCAGTATCTAATTGTTTAAAATTCATTATGCTACTCCTCAAAGATATAATTTTAGCAGGGGGATAATATCTACCAATAAAAGCATCCTTGCATTTACTCCATGAATAATTACTATTCTTAGGCAGAGATAGCAACCAATCTTTAGCTCTTCCTCTTAATGAGAAAGGGAACAATTTTAATTTTATAATGTCACCATCTACATCCTTATACTTTTGCATTTCACATAATTCAACAAAATTATTAAGATGGGCAGCAAGCATCATCGAACTAACACTTGAAAATTGCTTTCGCATAACAAGATTCAGTAAAGTAGGTTTAATTTCAAAGAATTCTGCTGTAGTAGCAGGTGGAGCAATAGGTGTGCATAAGAAATCATTATTATTTGTGGTTGTGAAATCACACAACTTAGTATTTTCAGCGTTGGCCATTTTAGCAACAGTAAATAAAGCAAACTAGATAAAGTAAATACAAGTAAACTAATTTTTTTGTGTTTTTGATATAGCAAACAAGATAGCAATTAAAGTAAAACTAGCAACTAATTTTTTTGTATTTTGATTTAGTGCAGCAAACAAAGTAGTAAATAAAACTAAGCAAGACAAAAACAAAGTAAAGAGATTGAGAAGTGGAGACTCCCTTGCAAAGCATGTCTTGATCTCCTCAAGCAACGGCGCCTGTAAAAATATGCTTGATGGCGTGTAACTCACACGTTCGTTGGGAACCCCAAGAGGAAGGTATGATGCGCACAGCAGCAAGTTTTCCTCGTAAAGAAACCAAGGTTTATCGAACCAGGAGGAGCCAAGAAGCACGTTGAAGGTTGATGGCGGCGGGATGTAGTGCGGCGCAACACCAGGGATTCCGCCGCCAACGTGGAACCTGCACAACACAACCAAAGTACTTTGCCCCAACGAAACAGTGAGGTTGTCAATCTCACCGGCTTGCTGTAACAAAGGATTAACCGTATTGTGTGGAAGATGATTGTTTGCAGAGAAAACAGTAGAACAAGTATTGCAAGAGATTGTATTTCAAGAAAGAGAATTGGACCGGGGTCCACAGCTCACTAGAGGTGTCTCTCCCATAAGACAAACAGCATGTTGGGTGAACAAATTACAGCTTGGGCAATTGACAAATAAAGAGAGCATGACAATGCACATACATATCATGATGAGTATAGTGAGATTTAATTGGGCATTATGACAAAGTACATAGACCGCCATCCAACTGCATCTATGCCTAAAAAGTCCACCTTCAGGTTATCATCCGAACCCCTCCAGTATTAAGTTGCAAAGCAACGGACAATTGCATTAAGTATGGTGCGTAATGTAATCAACAACTACATCCTTAGACATAGCATCAATGTTTTATCCCTAGTGGCAACAACACAACACAACCTTAGAACTTTCTCGTCATCGTCCCGTGTGTCAATGCGGGCATGAACCCACTATCGAGCATAAGTACTCCCTCTTGGAGTTACAAGCATCTACTTGGCCAGAGCATCTACTAGTAACGGAAAGCATGCAAGATCATAAACAACACATAAGTATAACTTTGATAATCAACATAACAAGTATTCTCTATTCATCGGATCCCAACAAACGCAACATATAGAATTACAGATAGATGATCTTGATCATGTTAGGCAGCTCACAAGATCCGACAATGATAGCACAATGAGGAGAAGACAACCATCTAGCTACTGCTATGGACCCATAGTCCAGGGGTAGACTACTCACACATCACACCGGAGGCGACCATGGCGGCGTAGAGTCCTCCCGGAGATGATTCCCCTCTCCGGCAGGGTGCCGGAGGCGATCTCCCGGATCACCCGAGATGGGATCGGCGGCTGCGGCGTCTCCGGAAGGTTTTCCGTATCGTGGCTCTCGGCATCGGGGGTTTCCGTCACGGAGGCTATTTGTAGGCGGAAGGGCAGGTCAAGAGGCGGCACGGGGGCCCCACACCACAGGGCCGCGCGGCCAAGGGGGCCGCGCCGCCCTAGGGTGTGGCCCCCTCGTCGCCCCTCTTCGTCTCTCCTTCGGACTTCCGGAAGCTTCGTGGAAAAATAGGCCCCGGGCTTTGATTTCGTCCAATTCCGAGAATATTTCCTTACTAGGATTTCTGAAACCAAAAACAGCAGAAAACAAGCAATCGGCACTTCGGCATCTTGTTAATAGGTTAGTTCCAGAAAATGCACGAATATGACATAAAGTGTGCATAAAACATGTAGATAACATCAATAATGTGGCATGGAACATAAGAAATTATCGATACGTCGGAGACGTATCAAGGGGCCACGAGGCGGCCACACCATAGGGGGGCGCGGCCCCACTCCTGGCCGTGCCGCCATACGGGGTGGGCCCCTTGGGCGTCCCCCGACTCTGCCCCTTAGCCTATATAATCCTTCCGTCGCGAAAACCCTAGTACCGAGAGCCACGATACGAGAAAAGTTACTGAGACGCCGCCACTGTCAACCCCATCTCGGGGGGTTCTGAAGATCGCCCCCGGCACCCGCCGGAGAGGGGAATCATCACCGGAGGGCTCTACATCACCATGCCCGCCTCCGGACTGATGCGTGAGTAGTTCATCCTTGGACTATGGGTCCATAGTAGTAGCTAGATGGTTGTCTTCTCCTCTTGTTCTATCATGTTTAGATCTTGTGAGCTGCCTATCATGATCAAGATCATCTATTTGTAATGCTACATGTTGTGTTTGTTGGGATCCGATGAATATGGAATACTATGTCAAGTTGATTATTGATCTATCATATATGTTATTTATGTTCTTGCATGCTCTCCGTTGCTAGTAGAGGCTTTGGCCAAGTTGATACTTGTGACTCCAAGAGGGAGTATTTATGCTCGATAGTTGGTTCATGCCTCCATTGAATGCGGGACGATGACGAAAAGTTCTAAGGTTGTGGATGTGATGTTGCCACTAGGGATAAAACATCAATGCTTTGTCTAAGGATATTTGTATTGTTTACATTACGCACGGTACTTAATGCAATTGTCTCGTTGTTTGCAACTTAATACTGGAAGGGGTGCGGATGCTAACCCGAAGGTGGACTTTTTAGGCATAGATGCATGCTGGATAGCGGTCTATGTTCTTTGTCGTAATGCCCTAAGTAAATCTCATAGTAGTCATCATGATATGTATGTGCATTGTTATGCCCTCTCTATTTGTCAATTGCCCAACTGTAATTTGTTAACCAACATGCTATTTATCTTATTGGAGAGACACCACTAGTGAACTATGGACCCCGGTCCATTTTTTTACATCTGAAATACAACCTACTGCAATCATTGTTCTCTGTTGTTCTTTGCAAGTAAACATCATTCTCCACACCATACGTTTAATCCTTTGTTTACAGCAAGCCGGTGAGATTGACAACCTCACTGTTAAGTTGGGGCAAAGTATTTTGATTGTGTTGTGCAGGTTCCACGTTGGCGCCGGAATCCCTGGTGTTGCGCCGCACTACACTCCTTCACCAACAACCTTCATGTGGCATTCATCTCCTACTGGTTCGATAACCTTGGTTTCTTACTGAGGGAAACTTGCTGCTATACGTATCACACCTTCCTCTTGGGGTTCCCAACGGACATGTGCTTCACGCGCCATGAGCACCTTTATTATTACAGAAGTTAAGGAATAGAAAGTTAAAGATACTTACAGTTCAAACTTTCTGTGGCCTTATGCAGCTCAGCAAGCGCATATCGCTCTGTGTCGGTGGCTAGTTCGCCCTTTTTCTTGATAATAGCGGCCAGAGCATAGATACCACGTATATGTTTTTCCATTTGGATGATCCGATCTTTCATGCATCAAAGTTGATCATTTTCGGAAGAAGCACCCGAAGAATCTTCGGCAAAGGAGGGTACAGGAAACACCTGCAAAAGTTATTAAGAGCATGATGGATTATATGGGTTCATCATTGGAATTCATTCCCATCGGGAGTGTGCAAATAAAAGTATTATAACAGAAGGGTACTGGCAACATTGCCAATACGAAATTCGTTACAAACACATGGTCTTATGACAAGAAATTGTTTCAAA
Organism: Lolium rigidum; assembly: GCF_022539505.1. NCBI lineage: Eukaryota > Viridiplantae > Streptophyta > Magnoliopsida > Poales > Poaceae > Lolium > Lolium rigidum. The sequence continues at coordinate 275,581,490 of NC_061511.1, forward strand.
CAACCAGAGATTACAACTCAACAGGAATAAATTCAAGGGGCTTGGGTCTGGTTTGACAAACTTGTGCCAGTGGATGATTTCCTTGCCGAGACCAGCTCAAGAAGTTGACGAGCACACTTAAGCGCTGGGGTTTTAAAGTCACCCAAATCAACAAGTCGCCCATCTTGGTCCTTCGGAAGTTCTTTGGACATTTGTTCAATATCGGCTTTGAAACCATGACCCATCATAAGCTGGAAAGCTAGGAGGGCGCCATATGTGCGCGAAGTACGTTTGAATACCTCGATAACTTCCTTCGTGTCGACAGCAAATGCATCAGTCAGCTGTTCCAGAGTTTTGTTCTGGTCGACCTTGGGAAAGATCATCGAGTGTATCCTCGCCATAACTCCTTTATTCTTCTGAACAAGAGCTTGAACAAGCTTGTGAGACTCAAGAGTCAGCGACAAAGCATTTACGGGAGAATTATTCGGAAGCTTGTCCAAAGTCTCAGTAGGAATATCGGCAGCTTCTGCAAGGGACGAGAAAGAAGAATTTGCTACAAATTGAATCAATAAAAGGAGATTTGAGAAGAAAAACAAACGAGAATTACTGAGCAACGCCAAAACAGATTGGCGAAGAAGATCATCCTTCTCATTCATCCGAGCTTCGACAGCAAGCCGCGAAGTTTCTTCATCCTTCAGCTTCTTCTTAAGCTGTTCAAGTTCATCCTTCAGGGAATCGACATTCTGGCGAGCCTCGGTGGCGATTTTAATTGCGCCTTCCAGCTTTGAAGAAGAAGACTCGACCTCCTTTTGCAGGCGAGCTTTATCGGCTTCAAGAGAAGTGTATTGGGAGGCGAAGGACTCCAGAGAAGAAATAACAGATCGCAAATCCTAGGGAAATAGGAAAAGATGGCTATTAACATACGAAGAGCTAATCCTCATAAAGTTTATAATCTGGTGAAGGTCCATTCAGGAGCTACCAGAGTTAAACATATTATTAAAAGCAAAAAAGGACTTACAGGTTTCTCAGGAGGGGAAGCTGTGGCTATAGCACTCGAAGGAATTTCCTTCCCTTTGGAGAGGGAAGAAGCTGTTGAAATCTGAGCCGCTGGGGCTGTAGCAGGAGCCGAAGTTTCTGAGGCTGGTGGAGTTGGCTTGCTAGAACTCGGCTTGACCTTATTGGGAGGAGGTTCGATGAAACCCTCGTCGCTGCAAGAATATGAATCAGACTAAATGAACATTGGACACATATGAACTTCTTCAAGATCTGGCTTTGGAGTAAGGAGTGAGGACTTACATATCAAAAAGGTCGTCTTCATCGGCAAAGCCGCCGGATGATCTCTTTGAGGGCAGCACGTCGGCCTTCTCCATAGCTGCATCAACAAAGGCAGTGCGATCAGCGTCGTCATCATGGATTGACCCCGCCGTGTCACTTATATCGTCAGCAAGGGATTGAGGATCGATGGAAGAAGCCTCAGGATTCATTGGGTCATCATGTTCATCTTCTGGGTTTATATATCCTTCACTATAAGATTCTACATGGACTGACGAATCTTTTTCTTCTGAAGCGTCATTCGACAAATCTTGCAAACGGTCAGAAGCTATAAGGGTCTGTCGAAAGAAAATCAGGTTAAGAAAGCAGAAACTGCGGAGCAGTAAAATTAATGCAAACTCAAAAGGAAAATTACCTCAGTTAGTGGATGATCAACATCGAAAGGCGGCTGAAGGGATATAAGTGGAATCGAGTCTTCTTGGCTAAAGAGAGTAAGGCGCCTAACTTCATCGAGAAGCTCCTTCTCGGAGAGTTCAGCAACGTTTACTCTAGTCTCGTCCTTGGGGCCTGAATACAACCACATCGGGTGGGCCCTAGACATGATTGGGTGCACTCGACGTTTCTAGAACACGGCGGCCACCTTGGTACCTATCATGGTTTGACCATCGGATTCCTTAATCCGGAGAAATCTCTCGAACAATCTATCGACTATTGGCTTTTCATCAGGTGAAAGTATATTCTTCCAAGACTTCTTAGGCACAACTTCCAGGACATCAGAGAATTGGGGAAGTTGGGTGTCGGGTGCTGACGAATCTCTGATATATAACCACTTCAACCTCCATCCCTGGACAAACTCCCTCATTGGAAAGTTGAAATAGTTTACATCTTTACGAACGACGAACCCAACTCCGCCGATGATAAAGGACCCGCCACTGCAATTATATCTCTTTACGAAGAAATTTTCTTCCACAAACCAAAATGGGGCTCAATGCCCAGGAAGGCTTCACATAAGGTGATAAAGACAGCAAGGTGAAGAATCGAATTGGGGGTCAACTGCCATAGTTGGATCTCATACACACGAAGGAGGTGATGAAGGAATTCATGAGCAGGGAGCGAAAGACCTCGATACAGGAAGGATAAGAACATCACAGTAAAACCGGCAGGGGGATTAGGCCGCGAAGCCGCACCTGGGAGACTGGCGTTCCCCTCGGTGGTGGATATTATGCCTAGGCTTTGAGCCCTCTTCTCGTCGCGTTTCGTGGTAGTGGAGACCGGCCAATCGCCGGGCGCAGGCCTAACCGTGGAGCTTTCCGGTGCGGGCGGTGCCGGAGATGGGGGAGGAGCGTCCGATGCGCCTCTCCTCCATGAGCTCGGAGGAACCTTGGTGGTGGCGCCGCTGGTCGTGGCGCTGGCGGCGAGGACGAGATTCTTCTTCTTCACCATCGTGAAATCTGAAGAAGATCTGGAAAGCGGCGGCGGCGGCGCAACAGCTGTAGGCAAGAAGGGTGGACGGAGAAGAAAGAATGCGAGGAGAAAGCGTGGAAAGCGTGGAATTTTCCCTTTGAAGGTTAAGGAGAGTCTCGGATTGGGTGGCCACTTATTACTACCTTCAATGCGCGAAAATCGAGGAGGCGCCTTGGTAATCGCGCAAGGACTGGTCATTTCCTAAAACTAGGCCGCGCAGAAGGGTGGGCCCGTTAAGTCACATACTGTCAAACCGCGGCAGTTGCTATGTCACCCATGACGTCATCAGAGGTATTGATTTCACGAGGAGCATCGGAAGAGAATCAAAATCATCGAGTGGTTCATTTTGAGTCTACACACGTATGCAAGCATCCGCGCCTAGACTCGGGGGCTACTTCCATCGGGAGCGCTGGACGCGCACCCGATATAATTTGGACTCAAAGATCGTTGCAAGAAAAATTACACCGGAAGTATCTGAAGAAAGGTTCAAGAAGATTTGGACTAAAAAGTCTGCACTCGGGTGCAAGCATCCGCGCCAGACTCAGGGGCTACTCCTATCAGGAGTACCAAGTGTGCACCCGATAAAAGTGATGAACTCGAAGGATTTTATACGCGGCCCAGAATCATGCCCGGGGACTTGATTCTGTGTAGAGTGATGTCGTTTTGCCATCGGCAGTTAACCGGTAAAAACCGGGCACGTTACTCAGCATCCCTTGCGTACTAAATCTTGCTTGAAAGAAATGAAGACATGCTAAAAGGAGAAATATCGGATGAACATAATGAAATGAAGAAAACTTCGGCAGAAGAGAAACGTTCGAGTAGTACAACTTGAGTCTACGCATGTATGCAAGCATCCACGCCTAAACTCGGGGGCTACTCCCATCGGGAGCGCTAGACGCGCACCCGATATAAAGATGCTGCTACAATAAGGACAAGACTTATCGGCAAAAGGTGAATATTCGATAGAGGACATGCTTCAGTCCCTGCCCGAAGTATCTTCGGCCAAGCACTCAGGGGCTACTGATGTGGGCATTACCCTTCGGGTAACTAATATTGCGCTACCTCTTGCGGCCCAACCAGGGGGCCATGAGGGCACTCAATGGCAAGGTGGACCACTACGTCGGTGCCGAAGAGGATTCCTTGAAGAACAAGGCAAGGAGACGAAGAATACAAGGAAAGTTTAGAACTAGGACCCTTTTTAACCTAGTCGTACCCAGACAGATCTCTTGAGACCTGGCTCCCTATATAAGGGTCAGGAGAGGGGCTGCCGAGGACACACGCAATCTTAGCAATCATAGCCACCACAAGTCTAGAGCTAGGTCCTTCAGAACTTAGTCTCTCGACAAGATCATAGCCGAAACCTTCGGCATCCCATTGTAACTCAATATTTTCATAATCAAGATCAGACAGGCAGGACGTAAGGGTTTTACCTCATCGAGGGTCCCGAATCTGGATAAATCGCTCTTCCCGCTTGTTTGATAACCAATGTCCCGTGTCAGCCTACAGGATTCCATCTACCCTAAGCCCCTTACGGAGAGCATTGCCGAGGAGTACCATCGACACCCGTACATGATCACAAGAGGAGGTTTTCAGAGGCCTACTATCCTAAGTCGTGGTGCATGCTTCATGACGAGAGATGGAGAAGACCTTGCTCGGCACAACGCTCCAGAACTAGAAGGTTGTGGCGTTTATGTTGTGGTGTGTGTCCGCTTGGAGAGGAGCTACCTCTCTTTTATAGGCACATAAGAGGAGACGAACATGTTGCGTTGGGAGATGAAACGGAGGGATGAAAGACGAACTGAACATGCATCAATATACATTTTCCACCACAACAAAACACTTCAACTTCAATGCAAACATTCAAATTCCATCCGTGCATGATAAAAAGGAAAAGAAGTGGCTCGAGGCATTCCCGTAAACCGCAGCGTGCGCGTCATGATGAGGCGTGCGGTAGAGGAGGAGGAGAGCATGTGTAGGAGCCCTGTTATTGTGCTCATATCACAAGTGGAGCAGCCCGTCTTAGAAAGAGACCAACTCTTTCTAAACAAGCAAGGTGGGACTAAACTTTATTCCATCGCTTGCCATGCATTAATGGGCCAATTAGATCTTTGGTACTTTCTAAGGATTGTGGACTAAATAAATAGGTCGGACCTATATTAGGAAAAAAATTAACAGCGAGTTGATACAAATCTGTGCTTTATTTTGTGCCATATGGAACATATGGAATTACTATATTTTCAGCAAATGCCAAATGAATTTTTTTTATGCAGGTTATCTCCCTAACTACCCCTTGATGCATATGTGGTCTTACCCACAACCAATGGAGAAACAAGAAGATTTTGTTACCATGTGCAACTAGCAGGAGATGGTTGCTTGGAATTTATTCAGCCAATGGAGTTATTATTTTTGTCATAGGATAATATATTGATGCAATATTAATCATATTTTCTTATTTCTTTATATGGTTACTAGCAAAAGTGCCCGTGCGTTGCATCGGGTAACCAAATACCCAAGATGTTGATAATTCTCCTCTTTCTCACCATCGCTGGACCATGGTAGATTGCAAGCCCCTCGCTGCATCTTGATTTATAATACCGTAAACTTGTAAGAATGGTTGGAAACATACTTAAATTTTATTACGATATGAATACTAATTTAGTACTCACTCCGTTCCATAAGTTACTCTTCTAACGGTTTAAAAATTTAGCACTCACTCCATTTTTAAGTCGCGAATTCAGATGTATCTATTCACAAAATATGTCTAGATACATCTAAATTTGCGACAAAAAGAAAGAAATGGATGGTGTACTTTTTTTTAGTTCAGTAAAAATCTTAGAGCAGAAATAGTTTAAATTAGAGCTGAGTTAACAAAATACAATGGTCTTACTCATGTTGCAGGCCACAAAGCAGCTGCTAATATCAACGCTAGAATATCTGTATTCCGGTCCTTATAAATTGCAATTCAAAATTATAAATGTAATAGTTAACTTGAGACAGTTAAAAGTATACTTACCAGTAATGTAGTCTGAATTCATCAACACCATAATAAAGTAACCTACAATAAGAAACTTCACATGTAGTAATCGTACGTCAACACACGGTACTTATAGTGCATTTGTGAGGCAGAAATGTGCTATCATGGAGAATTACTCCTAGTGTGAATTTTACGTAGACCAAGTGTAATCTTTAAACAACATCGGCAAAATTAATTCAGTTTTTCAAATCGGGGTCACATTACGGTTGTTCAGCAATGAATTGTCCAGGACTGGAAACAGAACATAAGTATGCTCTCCCTATCTGATTGAATTTCTCTAGCATGTACGAGTATGTTGAGTTCAGCCCAATGAACAGGATGCAGATTTCTGAAGAATGTACACCGGAAATTGCATATCATTAGACTAAAGTTTTTTCCAGCGTTTCCTTTCAGTGTTAGTACCGACGATACTCGGACCACGCCGCCACCAAGCTCCTCTAGCGCCGGCCTGCTCATGATTTGGTTCTAATATTATCCCCTGATTTTTATTTCAAATCGATAAAATTACCTCCTTAAAAAAGTGGATACTGTTTTGCGAAATGAAAAACAAAAACAAAAAAGTAGAAAACTGACACCTCGATCACCCAGGCCCACGCGGCGCAAGATCTATCTGACGTGGAATCATAATAAGGGAATTTGGGGAACGATTTTCGAACAGGCAGGACCGGTACGGTGGTGATGCTTGTCTTCCTCCCTAACTTTCTGGCAGTTTTGAGAATATGATGTCGTCGCTGACAGGAGGATGTTGTTGCCGCCGGTGAGGAAGACACTTTGCGATGATGCTGCTGTTGGCGAGCCGTAGAAGTAGCTGGGAAGACAGCCACCGTGATGACGGTGACAGACGCTGTACAAGGCTGTCGTGAAGGTGGTTAACGCTAGGAAGACCGACGCCCACAAGAGCGATGTGATAATGGTGGCTATGAGCGCCCGTCTAGGGTTAGGGATGTGCGGTGGAGGTTTTTTTTCTCTTCAAGGCCAATGAAATAGGTCGCAGAGGAGATGTGAACGTGGGATAAAATTTGAGGACTCTTTGCTTATTTCACCCTACGACTCATGTATCATCCCCTTTTCTTAAATTTATTTGGTCAAAAGGTTTTTGAGGAATAAATAAAAAAGAAAAGGGCTTATGATTGTGTGAGCAGCCCAGCAACCGGCTAAGGCCCAGAAAATGCTCGGCCACTAAACCGAAGCAAACCCTAGGCTCAACTATCTACCATGGTCGTTTTCTATTCCAACCCCCAGCTCTTTTTTTGTAAAAGCAATCCAGTCCAACGCCCAGCGGGAGGCTCGAGCTCTGTACGCTACCTCATCCTCGCCCTGGACCTCCAGCCACCTCCGGCGAGGGCCCATCGTCTCGGACCATCCGTGAGTTCCGTCGTAGTGACGGCCGCTCAGCCCTGCTCTCGCCCGCTCTTTTCGGCATCCAGCGTCGTTCGTCGGCGCGGCTCGTCGCTGCTTCTGCTTCACCCCTACCAGTCTGGGACCGTCCGCTCAATGTTGCTCTCGCCCGCTCTTTCCGCACAGTTGATGTTTCGAGCTTCCCCCTTTCATGCGGTACTGTTTGGCAATCGATCGATTTAGTGTAGATACACCAATGTATTTCAGACCAATCAATGGTGCTTCCTCTTGTTGATTCACCTCGCTGATATTCCAAGCAGATTAGAACGTATATAAACCGGTGGAATTCATTCTACGGAAACAATGTGGGACTATTCAACCCAATCTAATTAGTTGACTGCAAGCGGTTTCGTGATTTCTGTTACCGATGGACTTGGCTTGTGGCCCATTAGTTGATGCATATACGGCCCTTCACAGCGCGACAGAGGATGAACGCCCAGCGCTAGCGATTGATCTAAGCGAACCGGTACCATGGCATGTGCATGTATTATGCGATTTGGTGGGAGGGCAAAACGGTCCAAAAAAAAGTTGGACGAAAAATCTGGCAGAAACCTTAGCTCCTTTATTATTAGGTATAGATATACATGAACCATGTGTGACATGATATAATCTTATGAAAAACTTAAATTCTTTTTAATAAAATAAAATAATATTGTGTACATAAACAAATGCAGAGGACGGGATAATTTTCCATTTCGAAGACAAAAACACATAGTAGTAGTGAAACTGAAAAGCAACAAACACCAAATATAGTCCCTTTCGTCGATCGTAGAGTAGTAGCAACCTAAACCGTATAGACGACTCACATGTCAACGCGACTATAAATTGTTGGCGATCAGATACGACTTTTTGCCCAAGACGGTACGACCGCAAGAGCTAGGGTAAAATCTGGCGAACTAGCCGAGTTTCCTTGCACAGCAAATTCCAGCGGCTCCTTTCGCCGCATTGACTGCTGACCGGTGGTTCTCAATAGGTTTGCTCCCCAAGACTGTTGAGACATGAACACGCATCGAAACGAGAGCAGCATTAACCATGTACCACGCCGTGTACTGTTCACGCCCCGTCCTCGGGCAAACCAGCCCATGTGGCAGCTCCAGCTCGCCTCGGCAATGGCGTCTCCTTGGGCAGCTCGAGCTCTTCTCTCTCTGACAACTGCCACGGCAACATGGGGTTAACTTGTTCATCCATAATTAAATCCCTATACTGCATTTTAGACCTAACGATAAGCACGATCACAGGCACGACGAGTCTGAACTCTCAACCATCCAGCTAGCCAACCACACTATCTAATTAATCACCGAGGACTAAATCGCACACTGTTAACTGTTCTGTAATCTAGTACTATATAGTAGCATAATTTTCCATGTACTACGCGCGCCTGTTAATCTGAGATGAAGGGAGTACTATATAGCATAATTTTTCATGTACAGTAATACTGAACACTACTGTGCTTTCACTTGTCTCATTCTATAGTGTTCAATAATGGAGGACGGCAGTGTAGGCAGGAAAAATTATGCAGTATCATGGCGCCAAAAGATCGATGTACTGCTACCCAGCATCGTCCTGGTTGTTGATGAGCGACCCCTCCAAAGATTCCCCACCTAGATATCTCGGCCTAAACACAGACAGTCAAACATGCCATGTCTAATCACATCGCCAAAGATCAGACTTTAACTAGTACTAATAGTGTGTAGCTAGCATGTGAGACGACATGTTACGTGGAGCCAGATCTAGCAAAGCAGGCAGTGATCGTTGCAACCGCTTTTAACTTCTTGTGCCGCCTGTTCCGATCCACCCACTGGTTCTGAAATACTTTCACGAGAGACCTACCTAATAGGATTTTCAATGGGTTGAACACGAGTAGCAGCTATATTAGTCGTACGTCAATGAGCAAAAGCTGGAAAATGCTTCACGGTTGGTTCTCACTGGCTGGTTATCGGCTTGTGTAACTTTGCTTTTGAGCAAAGTTGCAAACAGAATCAGAAACTAAACCATAAGAAAGGATAACCAGAATTCCATTCTCTCCGTCCCAAATTACTTGACTCAATGTGTCTACACAAAGTAACCTCGTAGACAAAGTTTGAGTCAATTAAATTAGACCAGAGGGTCTATTTATTTCCCTGAGGTGAACTATGCATAGCAGTCACTCGCAAAAAGAAGAAACATAACAGTCAAGGAAACAAACATTTACCAAAATGAACACGCGGAAGAGAGAGGAAGAAAAGACATGATCATACACAAAATCTGAAGTGCTCAAGTACAGAAGCCAAACGTACTATATTAGGATTAGCTGAATAAACACTTGCTTGTCTGGAGATAGCATTACAAGACAAAACTTGACACCTCTTAAGCTCAGACTGCCACATCATAAGTCCCAAAATCCCAGTCCTAACCTTTCTTGGAAGGGAATCCTTGTCTAGTTAACTACTGAAGGAGCTTTGCGCGTCCTTTCTCCAGAGAATGAAGTTGATTTGCATCGGCACCTCCATCTAGAAATTTAAATGGGCAGGTTCATATTCCAAACTTCTCAAACATCTGCTTTCAATGGATTTTAATTTGCAAATTATGGTTGGAGAACTCATGTGCAAGCAAAATAGTCTATCCAAAGTTGACGTGCATGTGATTATGTGAACCTTCTAAGAGATGATCTTTTGCAATGAAGTGGTGAAGTGCACAACTCGAGCTTATCTAGCCTAATAGTAGCCACGTCATCTTACTAACACATTTCTTGCAACTTTTAGTTCTTCTAATGTTTGAGGCTGATACTTGGAGGACACCGATGCAAATCTCAAACTCCGGAAAAGGAAAGCACCCAAAGGCTAGAAATATCATTTAACCCCTTCGAACTACCCTTATTTACCAACATTATCATAAGTCTTACCAAAAAGGACACTAAAACAAAACACGGTAGATTAACAGATACTACGACTGCCGATTAAACAGTCTTTTACTTAGCTCTGCGCCCGAATCCTAGTGCACTTGCGCTCAGAACGCGCAGATCTCGCCGGCGGCCGACGACGACGACGTCCCCTTGCGCGGGCACATGTAGACGACGCCGCCCATTGTGTTCTTGCAGTGCGCGATGGCGCCCTCGATGGCGCTCTGCAGCTCCTCCATCGACGAGGAATGCGACTTCGACAGCGACACGTGACCGACGCCAATGCTGCCCGACATGGCAGCCGCTGCCGCGGCAGGCACGTCGGGGAAGCCGACGCCGCCCGCGCCGCCGAAGGAGAGCAGACCGGAGTGGTTCGGCGAGGACCGCATCGATGAGGGGCAGCTCGCCGCGCACCGCTTCTGCCGCGGGAACCGGAGGTTCCCGGAGAACGAGTTGGAGTGCGCGTACTTGCCGGCGCTCGCCTCCGCCGCCGCCACCGCGGGGGATGCGGCAGCCTGGTCGTCGTCACCCCGCTTCTTCCGGATCGAGAAACTGAACGGTTTCTTGAAACCCTGCTGCTGCTGCTGCGCCGGAGGCTGGTTGCTCTGGCTCTTGGGCATCTGGGACAGCTTCTCGTACAGAGGCTTCACCTTCTTGGCATACTTCTTGATCACCTCCTTGGCAAGAGACTTGTTGCCGCCGGACGGCTTCTTGTCGGCAGCCGGCGCACCGCCGCGGTGGAGGAAGACGGAGGAGAAGCGGGTGGCGAAGGACGAGAGGTACCTGTTGCCGGCGCGCTTTGCTGGTGGGAGCCCGGCGAACGAGGCGGTTCCCCGCAGGAGGTTGAGGTGGCGGTCGTCGTCGGTGGCGGAGCTGGGGCGCGAGGAGCAGGGCGCGGAGTCCGGGAGCAGGAGGGCCTCGCAGTCGGCGGAGAAGGTGGACGAGGTGCTGCCGTTGGAGTCGCGCGAGGTGGAGGTGGAGTCGGAGGCGGAGGCGGAGGAGGTGGACGCCGAGGACAGCAGCAGCGTGCGCACCATGGAGATGCGCGGCGACAGGTGCAGCGGCAGGAGCTGGCCCTTGTAGAAGAGGTCGTCCGCGGGGCACAGCTGCGCCGCCGACCGCTGCTTCGAGGCCGGCGACAGCGTCACCGTGAACTCGAACTCAGAGGACGACGCCGAGGAGGACGACGCCGGCGACGGGAACGACTTGGCGCCCCCGTCCTTGGCCCTTGACCGGCCCATTGTCTTTCACGGACTCTGATGTGCTATGGTGTTGCTACGTTCATGGCCGGCGTCGGCGCTAGGCCACGCGGGGAGAGGAGGCGAGGTGGGGGCGGTCAGCAATGCGAGGTGGGATTCGATGCCGATGCGAAGGAAGAAAGGTTAAAACTTTTACGAGCCTCTGACGACTTTATGATTGGGAGGCGAGCCCTCGTGTTTGAGAAAGATGCCTATACACCGTCAGTCACATGCTAGGGTGGCCTCCACCACCGTTCGATCGCCTGCAGATCACGATCAAATGTTCAGAACACGGGATTGTTTTTTCAGAGCACTACTGAAACTGAAACTGAGGTGCTTCTGCGTTAAAAAGGAGAGAAACTGTTGACCTGTTGCTTCTGAAATTCAGGTAAAGTGTATGCGTTTCAAAATGGTTTTGCTAGTTCTCAAAAGACTTAAGTTTCTGATCAGTCATAGCTGTAGATTGCATGTGATTCATGCATATGTGTTACTGCCTTCGAGTATATTTTAATTGATTCGCATTCACTAGAAAGTTATACAAAATTCGAGTTAATTTAAAAAAACAGAGGAAGTATAATTTAGATTGCAACTTAGTTTTTCAGTTACAAGTAGAGATGCAAGTAAAAGATATGCTTCAGACCGTTAGATTTGGTTAGTGATCCAATTTGATGACATCATATGACTAAAAATAAAATTATTTTTTAGTCAACTGAGAACTAATCACACCCTTTCATCAAAGACTCATCACACCCGCCGAAACCAGGGATGTAGATAGAATTTTTCTAGGCGATCAGCTGTATGTTAACGATTTTCATTGGTGTCCTTATTTTGAGACAGCTATGCTTCATTTTTGAAAAAAAAAGATCTGATCAAGTGGCAATGATAAAATGAATCTTTTCGAGAAATAAAACAAAGGAAGCTATAGCGGCTGTATAATCTGTCTTGGTCAATCATAAGGTAGGTACATGTTGAGAAGAGTTTTGTCCAGATTTCTTTTAGTTCTAGGAGGACTTAACATAATCAGTATGTTTGTACAACTGTACATGGGTTGCAGATTGAGGCAACAGGAGTGATTACTTGCGATGAATTGGCGGTATCATGCAGTGCATCTTTTTCTTGTTTGGACAGATTTGAACAATGTCCTTTTGTAGAATTTAAAGTTGCATATACTACGCTAAGAAAGCAAGGGATCTTTTTTCCGAGTGCATTTTCCCATCGTCCTTCATCATGTCGAAGAGTTAGGCATCAGTCACTAAATAGAGGTGTTTGTTAGCTCAACTGAATAAGATAAAATGACACTTTTTTACCAGCAAAGATGTTAGTATATATTTGTTTCAATATTTGTTGTCACTACCAATACCATCTCCGGTGCAGAGCAACACGCTTGGAGGGGGGTCGCCGTGCACGTTCCATGTCCCCTTGACTTGCATCTGTAGCCAATGATAAGCTGATAACCATGAAAATATTATTGGCTAGCTAGGCGCTTGTGTTGCGTGTTCGTTGTGCTTCTATGCATGCCAGCAAACACATCATTGCGAAGAACAAATATCCGCTTGATAATGGCGGGTGCAATGCGTACAAAACTTAAGAGAGAAAAAACAGAGCAACTTAGCTAATCAAACACCGATAAAGTTGGCCCTGTGCAAGTGACAAGCTGCTCTCGATCGGTGGTATACGCGGGCGGATAGGTACGTGGCACGTACCATGGATCGGCGACACGCAAGCAGCCACAACAGTAGCATGCAAGCGTGACGGGTACTCGCGTGGTGGCATCAGGGCATCCTAATCGCTTTGATTATTGTCTCGTACTGCCCTTTGCTATTTCTCTTCCGGTTCAAACCTGCTCTTCCAACACAAACTATACTGCACATTGCGCTAGCAAAGCCTTCTTCATATATAGTACAATACTAGGTGATACCTCACGCGTTGCTGCGGAATTTGTAGCTAAAATTTTCTAAATCCGAACATGTGCAAATTTAAGATATATTGATCAGCCACCTGGATGAAATGGACAACTACACTTCTTGCTTGATTCGAGTGATCTAGAATTGAAAATTTGCAAAGCTTAAATGTATTTTTTTTTTGAAAGAACACATATATAAATAAAACAGCTGGCCGCCTCATTAAAAACCTTCCAGTCCCCTTCGGTACCCTGGTAAGGAAAAGAGTGCGTAAGAAACCAGCTGCTCGGAGATTACATAGTGTTCGTACAATCTAAGGTGATCAACTCCCGAACGTAGTCAGGAGCCGAATCACGCAAACAACCAGAAGATCCTGCTTTGCCTAATTGCGCTAAGAAATGCGCAACATTATTACTCCCTCGATCCACTTTTGCTACCTTAATATGTCTATATAAAAGCAGTAGTTCCTGACATTCCAGATAAACACACCAGCTGGGAGAACTATCCCTGTTTGCCTCTGTCAGCACCTGCACTATACGCGCACAATCGGATTCCACCGTCACTGATGCACCCTGAAGATTTATGGCATGCTTCAAACCTTCCAAGCACGCCAAGACCTCAGCCTCCTCTGCGGATGTGCACCATGGGATATGTTTCCATTCAGTTCCCAGAATACTCCCTGTGTGATCACGTGAGATGATTCCCAAACCAGCACACCTTGTGGATGAATCCCACCCAGCATCTACATTCACTTTCAGAGTACCAACTGCAGGGGCTGCCCAACTAGAAATCAGGCCCTCGGAACTATTAGCTCGCACATGCATGATTGGTAGTTTTCCTTTAGGGTCAGGTGCATGCTTCAGTGTGGAGAAAGTTTCCAGGTAATTGCATAAATAGGGAACCGGTGCATCCAGCGAGGCCTTTCCATCTCCGTGCACCACATTATTGCGATGGTGCCAAACTCGCCACAACAGAAAGATAATCCGCGACCGAGCAGCAGTGTCTACATTGCTCAACAAATTCAGAAACCACTCCTGGCCCGTATTAAGAAATCCACTCTCCAGGGGTAAACACCAATGCTTCCTCATTGCATTCCTGAGGGCACGTGCCATGGTACAAGAAACCAAAGCATGATGTGCATCCTCCTTCATGTGCCCACAAATCTCGCACGTGGGGTCAACAAACTGAATACGGCGATGCAGACCAGTTCGCACTGCTAGTGTCGAGGTCGCCACTTTCCATGCAAATATCCTAAGCTTTGGAGGAACTTGTGCTTTCCAAACAATATTCCATATACCTCTATCTCCGGCCGGAGAGGAGCTGGATTGACCATGACTTAATATATTCAGAGCAGGTTGCAAACCTAAACGATATGCAGACCGACCGTAAAAATCCCATTCGCCTCTGGTTGCCACGCTATAAAATCTTCGCAATTTCGGCTTGGAAGTTTGATCGCAAGAATAGCTTCTGCATCCTCTGGTAAGCAGCAGTCCCTCACCACATGCTCATTCCATGAACGGTTGATCGGGTCTATCAATTCTGAGACCCATCTCCTTCTTGTATTCCCTCTTCTTCCCCTGAGCTTGAAACTACTTATTCTTGGTATCCAATTATCTCGGAAAATTCTGACACTTGTACCAGACCCTATCCTCCAGATCGCCCCTTTCTTCAACAGCTCGAGGCCGAAAGCAATACCCTGCCAGGTTGGCGAGGGGTTTTGGATGAACGCAGTGTCCAGGAGGTTTGCCACTGGGTAATATCTGGCTTTCAACAACCTGGCACACAAACTGTCCGGGAAGTGGATCAATCTCCAAGCTTGCCTCGCGAGTAGCGCTTGATTGAAAATTTTCAAATCACGAAATCCAATACCCCCTTGAGACTTTGGACGGGCTAGCCGATCCCAAGCCATCCAATGCATGCGTCTTCTATTCTCCTCATCTCCCCACCAGAACTCCCGGACCACTTTAGAAAGGTCGTCAATAAGGCCGTCCGGGAATTTGAAAACTCCCATAGCATACGTGGGTAGAGATTGGAGCACAGATTTAATGAGTGTTTCTTTCGCTGCGCTCGACATATATTTCTCAGCCCAATCGCTAGCTCGCTTCACAAATCTTCCTTTGATAGGTTGGAATTTCCCCCTTTTCATTCTACCTTCAGGGACTGGCAGCCCAAGGTATTTCTCCTCAAAACAAGTAGTTTCATACTGTAATATCCCCTTAATCTCATCTTGAATCTCAGTTGGGCAATTATCACCATACATAATAGAGCACTTCCCCAAACTAACCAATTGGCCTGTACTGAGTTCATAGTTATCCAGAATGGATTTCACCACCATGGTCTGTTCTACAGATCCCTCAAAAAAGAGAAGGCTGTCGTCAGCAAACAACAAATGTGAGATCCCAGGCGCCCTTCTACATATATGCAGCTGTCGGAGCGTACCATCTTGTATCTCCTTTCTGATCAAACTTGAAAGACCATCAGCAACGAACAGAAATAAATACGGCGATAATGGATCACCTTGGCGAAGTCCGCGGGTAGGGGAGAAAGAGTCCAACAAATGTCCGTTAAAGCGAATTGAGTACCGTACCGTGGTGACACACGCCATCACCCACTGTATCCATTGACTATGAAAGCCCAGTTTCGCTAAAACTCCTTCCAGAAACCTCCAGTCCACACGATCATACGCCTTTGCCATATCCAATTTATACGCACAGAATTTAGACCTCTCCGACGATCCAGTCTGAATAGCATGAATACACTCAAAAGCTATAAGGACATTATCCGTGATTAGCCTGCCCGGAATGAACGCACTCTGCGTAGGGGATATGATATCTTGTAGAAAAGGCCGAAGCCTATTTACCAAGCATTTGGATACCACCTTATAAATTACATTACATAGGCTAATTGGCCTAAAATCTTTCAACTCTTTTGGGTCATTCTTTTTTGGGATGAGAACAATAGAAGTGTCATTTACCTCCTCTGGCATGACACCATCAGCAAAAAAGTGTTGTACAGCCAGAACCACGTCATGGCGGAGAATATCCCAATTACGTTGCAGAAAACGAGCCGGAAACCCATCTGGTCCTGGAGCTTTTAAGGGCCCGATTTGAAAAAGCGCATCACTAATTTCCTTCTCAGTAAATGGGGTACACAACCTCTCATTGGTTTCTTCATTAACACACTCCTGGACAAGATTCGTGATAATACTCGGATCAGTATTCTCTTCCTGGGTATATAGCTTTTGGAAGAAGTCACGGGCCATGTCCTCCATCTCCCCAGTGTCCAGTATTACTGAACCATCACTTCTCTTGAGTTTTCTGATCTTGTTCTTTTTATGCCTCGACGATGCCTTTCGATGAAAATATTTTGTGTTGCGGTCTCCTTCACGCAACCAAGATATGCGCGAACGTTGCAGCCATTGCATTTCCTCTCTATAGAGCATCTCATCCATCTCCCTTAACAAGTCGTTCTTCTCACTTTTGCCAACATCATCAGTACACTGCTGGAGCTCATCTAGTTTGGAGCGCAGACGCTCCAGCTCTTTAGGCACCGATTTGAAGTATTTCGATTTCCAACTGAACAGAGACCCCATCACTTCACGCAAGGCCACGTTCACATCTCCCAGGTCCTGGCAGGGGACTCTGCGTGACCATGCCTCCTCCACAGTAGCAGCTAGCGATGGTTCGCGTTCCCAGGCAATCTCATACCGTCTGATCGGACGCTCCGGCCTACCAGATGTAGTATGCTCTACTGACAGGAGTAAGGGGCAGTGATCCGATCTCGAGGATGGTAGATGTATGAGACTATATTCCGGAAAGCATGCAGTCCAGGTTGGTGAAGCCACCGCCCTATCCAGGCGTACTTTCACATTGTTATCTCCCTTCCTCTTATTGTCAAAAGTCCAAGCCGAACCCACAAAGCCGATATCGTGTAGGTCACAGTGTGATAACAGCTCGCGGAAATCCCTCATGAGTCTCTCTGATCTCTTTGACAACGAAAAATGCTCCTCTTGCCACATAGCTTCATTGAAGTCTCCGATCATCAACCAAGGCTCATTTGATCGTGGCTTTATTCTACGCAGCATTGTCCAAAAATGATGTCTCTGGCACGGTTTTGGTTCCCCATAGACGAATGTACCCCTCCACAAGCGCTCATACGGACCTCCACTGATATGCACATCAATGTGTCTTGTACTAAAGGACAGGAGATCCACCGTGACTCCCTCTTGTGAGTACAGAGCAATTCCTCAGCCATTTCCATCTCCTTTCACATGGAAGCACTCTTTCATACCCAACCGAAAACGCAGATTTTTCACACGCTCTTCACTTTGCCTGGTCTCGCAAAGGAATACCAGACTAGGCCTATAGGTCTGCACAAGGCAGCAAAGCTCTTGAACTGTCGCCGGTGGCCCTGTACCGCGACAGTTCCAGCCAAGTAGACTCATTGGGCCCGGCGGTCCTCCTCCACGGAGGCCGCCGACCTTGCCAATTCTTCTTCAGTGGTGTTAACCTTTCGCAGCTTTGTTCTTTCCCGTGGGTCAACATATGGTGGAGGCGGGGGTGGTGCCAACAACAAATTTTCCTTTGGGTCAGAGGTCTCATCTCCTTCTGGCGCTTCCATCACAGTATCAACTAGAGAAAGTTTCCTCCTAGTCGAGATGGATTCCACATCGTCTTTAGTCCCATCAGCGGTGCTAGTTTTCATTGGGCTAGACGCAGTATCATCGATATCATCCTTCTCATCTAATTTAGCATCACCAGATGACCTCTTCCTAGGGATTGCATCCCTCCATCCCCTACCAGACCAGCCACCACGCATTGGGCCACGCGTGGTAGAACTTCTGGCTTCAGACACAGGTTGGACCGCCCGGCGTCTTGCCAACATCCATATGCCATATTGCATGTCTTTCTCCTCCCATACCCCATCACCACACTCCTCATGGTCGTGGCCCAAAAGACCACACCTTTTACAGAAAAAGGGGATTTTTTCATATTTCACAGCCAGCCTCTTTCTCCCCTCTCCAACTACTGACAAAGAAACAAAGCGCATGAGGGGCTTCGATATATCAATCACGACCCTAATTCGGACATAATTGCCTTCATAGAAAAGCTTCGGAGCCATCTGCACTTCCTTAGTTTTTCCGATCCTACGAGCTAGATCATCAACAACCACCGTCTTCCTATATAGCTCTGGGATTCCATGAATTTGAGCCCAGACATACATACCATTGAACACGACATTCTCCGGGTCAGTGAGGCCATCATAATCTTCAATCAGCACACCACACCCACGGAAAGTCCATGGCCCCTGATGCACTACCTTCTTCCAGTCGCCGAGGCAATGCAATTGAAAGATGAACAGATTCTCGCCCGCTTCACGACACCCAGGCTCACGCGCCAGATTCCAAACAGCCTTCATCTTCTCGAAAAGTGCATCCACGCTGAAAGATTTTGATGTAAGAACTCTCCCGATTGCAAGCCAGCGTGCCTCCTTACGGAATTCCTCCACCACAGAATCGCCAAGGACAACATCATCCAGTTCATCATCCCTCAATTCCAGATGCTGCAGCATATCATCGATATCTCCTTTCTCCCCCACCGCGGTGCCAGAAGAAGAAGATCCAGCGCCCGTTTTTTCCGCCATCAGCAAAACCTGATGCAACTCACCGAGAGCCTCCGAATCAACTCAGCCCCGGTTGGCCCCGAACCAGCGTAGGATCGCGGGAGTCAAGGACGCGAAATTGGATTCGCCAACGAGCGATCTCACGGGGCGATTTTGCGATCGCCGCCGGAGCAGAAAAACCCTAAGCGAGAGGGTCACGAACTTCTTTTGTTCACCTTCTTGCAAAGCTTAAATGTATGAACAAAAGATTCACTAAATTCAGTAAATAGTTAATACTTAATTGTACAATTACCTAAAAATCAACGAGGAAGATTAATGAAAAATCGACAGGTAAGCATAGAAAGAGTTGATGTGGTGTTTTTAAATTTCTTGACCAACGGACATTTAAGGGAAATCACCTGTCAGCTAACATTGCCGTCAAATAAAACATCAAAAAATATTGAATTGCGAACACAGAGTAAATATTCAGTGCTACATGGGAATATCCAGGGCGGGGACTGATCCTCCTTGTACCATCCAGTGGTGCTGAACTGCACAATAGAGTCTCAAGAAGAGAATATGAACATACGTTGGATACAAACATATTGCTCAATATGGATAGATACACAGCGGGAAGGGACATACATGAAGATAAACACTCACGGAGCACCTTCCTGTAGATTCTGTACCTTATCACCTGCACGAAATAGCAGGACACTTATTTTCACATGGAAATTCTATCAAACATTTGCAAATAATCAAGGAAAACCTGGAAGGGCAAGAAACTGAACAACGGCAAAGAAAAAAAGAGGGCAAGCAAATACATTAGTAAGATCAAGATTTCTCCTGATATCTTACATGGATGAAACTGAAAGAATATAAATCTCATAGCTACACGCAAAACAAAGGAAAAAAGTGCAACAATTGGAGGATTTGAGGATGAGGGAGAGGCTGAACCGTATCTATGTAGAATGGTGGATCAGATCGACCACTCTGATTAGGCGGCTGTGCATGGCGAGCCCCATGACGTAGCTCAAGAGGGAGATGTTATGTACTCCACGTAGGAGGCACATGGCGTCGCCTGAAGAAAATAGCTGGGTTTTAAAGTGCCCGCTCAACTTCAGTAACAGATGGAGCGAAAGAAGTTGTGCCTCATTGTTAGAATTAATTACCAAAGCATGCATGGGACGGAACGATCACTTATTGTTCTGATGCAATGAAACTTACTTATACGATCATAATTATCAAGCTTCGTCCACTACATCCGTGATGAACACATGACTTTAATCAAACGGACATGCAATGCTGTGAGGACACACATAACTTCAATCAAACGGCTGACACAAATTGCGATGATGTGGACATGTTGCATGTGCAGCTTGCAAACATTGAATGATTATAATGGGGATCAACTTTATAGATATTATAGATATCGCTGGGAGTACAAGTCAGTGTTGTTTCTGTGACGAGGAGGAAACGGTGTAGCATGTGTTTCTCTTTGCAAGTCCTGTTTGGCCGCAACACCTTACTAATAATACCCCCTCCAACTAATATTACCAAAAAGTTTGAAAATTGGTTGAATGAGATAAATAAGAAAAATAAAGCTGGCATAAAGATAAGAATTCAGCTTTGTGTTGGTCGATATGGATCTACAGAAATAAAACAATATTGTGTTCACAAAGACCGAAGGTTTCAAATTTCCTGCAGATCATTCATCTTGGTGCGCACTGGATACAGATATGATGATTCCTACTCATAGAGGGTCAGCGAGAATTTATTTTTACTGGATGCAACCTTGCTCAGGATATCTACAGCCAGACTAACTGGTGGTTTTCTGATAGGATTCAAGATGCAGTGTCATATGTTACTTTTCTTTCGATGGTTGATATTTCAATCATCCCTGAGTAATCCTTGAGTTGTAAAACTTTTTAATGTTGAACTACGTAATAAAAGTTGTGTACACCACTTGATAGGGTGTTACTCCCCTTTTCGAAAAAACCAAAAATTAAATCATAGTAGATGAAGTCACTGCCTCCAGGAATCCATTTCCCCGCGAAAATGTGTGTTTCTCAACTATATGTCTTTGCTTCTTGCATCCTAATAATTGAAATTTTGGAGGATAGCCATATTGCCTCAAACACTCTGGAATTATATATTTAGTTAAGCATGATAGCATCATACTCTAGATAAATCTGCCATTATTTGTTAGTATTATAATCCACAAAAAATGTAAATATTTAAGCATACTATGGATAAGGACCCTTATAATCATGGTAAAATAGAATAAGAGGGGTAAATTAAATTTTATATAAATGTGATAGTATTGCTTTGCTTAGATTTATAGTGAAATTCATTCCAAGCACACCAAACAAGATATATGAAAACAAGGAAATGCAATTATAACAACGCTAAAAATATTTATATTAATATATATTGAGGCGTCATGTAATTGAAAAATAAGCTAGTCATACGTATCTATTATTGCAACATAGTATATCGAAGTTCTAGCAGTCAAATGACACAGGCGGCCATATGAGTCACAACAAAGTATAAACGTTCAATATAAAACAAGATGCAAAAGTGTACCAAAAATTTCAAATAAATACATAAGTAATTCATTTTATTTATACACGTAGGTTTGTTTTTTAGTAATTTGATGTGTACGTTTAGGTGTTGTTGTACACAAATCGAACCCGCGACTAAGGAAGTCCTCTCCATATGATATGTACTTGAAAGATATGGACCGTTCGGTACACGGGCCTCTGGTGGAAGAGATCAAGGATCTGCTGAAGAGTTTCGTGGAGGTTTTAGTTTGTCATGTCCGTAGATCGGCTAATGGCGTCGCGCATTGTCTAGCGCAATTAGGCTGCATTAATAATGTATGTAACACCTGGCTGGATCATCCACCAGAGTTGATTGTGAACATATTAGCACAGGAAGGTGCTGATGAGTAATATAAATGCAGCAATGTTTTCTCAAAAAAAAAATGTACTTGAAAGATCCCTATACGATTCAATATCCACTGGACTGGTTTGATTTAGCCTCATACATCTAAGATCCATATGCATATGATATATGGTTGAACGATAACTGTACCTTTCAATATCCATCGGACTAGTTTGATTTAGCCTCATACATCTAAGATCCATATGTCATGTTGTACACAAATCATATATGATTTGTCGCATGCATAGCAATTCTCCCATGACTAAATCTGACTCATTAAGGGCCAATCATCATCAGGGAAGAATAAAATTGGAATTGAGATGCAGTTAATGACTATCTTTCGTGTAATGATTTGTGAGTATGTGATCAATTCTATGTCCAAGGTCAGAAAAATTCCAATGATGAAATAATTAATTTTAGCTGACATTTTCTCCTTGTCTATCGCTATCTCTCATTTCTCTGATTTTCTAAAATAGAATTATGGGTCGCCTAAAAATTTATATCAGGCTACTTCCATTGGTGTACTGTTACATCATCTTTACTATCTCTTATCTTAGTCCATTCGGGATGATGGATCATACCCCCATGTGTGGCTTGCTAGTCGTTTCAGGTTGATATTATTTTTTGACTTAATTCAGTAGTTGACATTGGATCGTCATTTCTTCTGTGGGTGATATACTCCTCGACAACGAGGTACTAGTATGGTGATTTTGTCCACCTCAGTGCTATGTAACTCAGGCTTCAATAAAGGTTGGCAATATCTAAAAATGTTATGTTTATGTTGTACCATGTGTTTCTAAGAAAGAGATGGGCGAGAAGACTACCAAATTTCATCGGTCGCGTAGATTTCTAGGAGTTCAACATCAAACCAAGCACTGCTTCCATAGCTAGCAAATAACTAAAGCAGAACATACTACACATCATGTTAGTCTTCATCGAAAAAACACACCGTGTTGGTCTCAGGCAAAGATAATTTTAATTAGTAGTACTCCCTTCGTTTCATGAAAGTTATCTTAAAATTTAATCAAATTTAAATATATCTAGGCACTATCCAGTATGTAGATACATTTAAAATCAAATAAATCTAAAATAAATTTCATGCAACTGAGGGAGAACTATGTTGTGAACTTGTTGAGTCTAGACTAATCCTTGTCTTGGTCCAAGCAAGCCCAAGAACACCAGATCTATCAAATGGTGAAGCTGGTTGGGCGTGGCAATTCCCCATTTTTCACCATAGGATCCCTCGCCGACGTGGCTGCTGTATGCGGTCCTATATCTCGGAAAGAGCCAAACGACCTGCACAGTTGGCACGCAGGCATGTTACTTGCGTGACAGTCGGTAGCAGGACTCCAAACTCTGATCAGTAGATCTGGAGGCAGTTTTATCCTCGTGCGTACACGTGTAGACACGGCTTGGCCGTTGTGTCTTGTGCGGCGAAGATGCTGCAAGCAAATGTCAATGCGGCTTGTCTCAGCTGCGCAGATCGCAGTCTTACGATCGTTGTTCTTTCTGTGCTCTCTCCACGGAGGCAATGGCGACGCGCAATGCATTGCGAAATCGTTCAGAAGTGCAACTCTTTTTTTTATATTCAGAAGTGCAACTCACAAGTGACATACGTACGTACGGTCGTACAGTAGAAGATAGGTCAGGCTTTGCAAGGTATGGAGTGCATTGTAGTATTTGTATGCGTGGACTGCTCGTGGAGTCGTGGTCGTGGGTCTTGGCGGCGGTACAGGGCACCATCCAACAGGAGGATATTCGGGAGATCGCGATGTTAACCTGTCGAACAGTTGAAGACAAGACTAGCATTGTCCATGTATGAAGGTGTCACGACGGTGCGAATGGCAGAAGCCAACAAGCAGCTTCCTAAAGGTCGGCAATCGAGCATAGCAGCATCTTTCTAATACTAGCTGCGGTTCCGTATCTCGGTCTTTCCCACCGTTCTGCGGAGATACACGGTGAATCTAGTCCGCCGGTGATCTCTGTCTGTTGGTTACTGAAACCGTAGCGATGTCTAAACACGATTGGTTCAGAAAATAAATAAAGTAGCGGTATGTATATGCACTATATTCCCGTCGCAATTGATATAATAGTGTTAGGATATATTCTGTGCACCTATAAACGGATAGTCTAGGATAGAGATATGATCGTGTCTTGTCTTGCGCTTCAAGATAGTCCATGTATGTCTATATATACTCGTCCATAAGGTTCAGTAATACATCCACCATATTACGCCAATTTCTCTTCGTCTCTATCGTTCTACATGATATCAGAGCAACGTCGATCTTGACCTAGCCGTCACCCTTTCGCACCGCGCTGCCCCCGGGAGATCGATCACCATGTTCTACTTCGGGGGCCGCGCAACCCATATGAGGGTTCGTCCGCCGATCGGTTGATCAGCTGCCCTCACGTCTTCTTCTTTTTCCGATCTTTAGATCGGTTTTCTTTTTTATCCGCCGGTCGCTCGACGAGCGTTTTCTTTTCTGGTTTACCGACATAAATCGGATTGAGTCGCCGACCGCTGCCGTCACCGCACGCCTCTACTCCGACAACGACGTCAATCTACACCGGCCATCTTCATCAACCGCGTTGCGCGGCCGCACGCGTCACACATCGGATGCCTACGTGTGATGCAGCAGGCTGTCTCGTCCGCGCAGTCTCTATTACTGGTCCGTCTTCGCCGTCATCGCCCGGGACATCACCGACAACGTCGCTAACGGCTCTGATCTGAAGCGCAGAGTCCAAGAAACTAGATCCGGCATGTCTTGAGATTGATGAAGTCAACCTCGCAGTCGACGGTAACGTCGCCTCCCGCCGAAGAATATTCCTCCTTAATGAGACACCAAAGTGTCAAATCTGGGATTTGAACTCTAGTGAGGATTCCAGCGATCCTGCCAAAATTCGCACGATATCGATTCTGAGTCGCCCTCTTACACGACGTGCGCGACGAATCACACACGTGATGCACGGGGAATTAACACAAGCAGTTACATTACAACAGGTTCACGATCGAACAAAATATGCTGGGTTTTAATAAAAGGTTGTGTGCATCATCACGATGCAGAAGCCGGGTTTATCCCTTTTCAAAAAAAAAGGTTCACGATCGAACCAACATAAGAACATATATTACAACAACGACTCCGACGAGTCAAGAATACAAATATACAACACAAGATTCAAATCATACAGAAGATTAAATACGTCTGAATACGGACAAGATACAAATGGGACTAAGAGTACTGAAGATAACCAGTGGCGTCCATAACCCTGCCTAGGCCAAGGGAGAGAAAAGTGATGGTGAAGCTCACCGAAGAAGGGGGGCGAGCTTGGCTTGGACGGAGGCGGGTCGAAGATGAGGAGGATGGCGACGGCCATGGCAGAGAAGCTCCATGTCGAGGACGGTCTAGTCGAAGCGGAGCGCACGGGGACGGGCAAGTGGTCACGCTTGATGCTTCTTGGCGCGGTGAACCTGTTGGTGGCGGCGAAGGGTGCAGGGACCGATGGAAACGGAGGCAGCGATGACCTGAAACAATGGTAGCATCGGTCACCAATGAAGAATCGAACCAGAGCAAGAGGAGGAACCTCATTTCCCCCGTCTAGCTCTCGCCCAGCTACAGTTCTTGGTCGCCCTCCTCCTCTTACCGGGCCGATCCAAGGCCTCTCTGCCGGAATAGCCGGCCGGAGTAGGTTGCGGTGACGCGCCGGAGTAGTTAGGGTAGGTTCTCCTTTAGGGTTCTTGTAGTTTTTCGGCTCTATGCCGTGTTCTGGGCGTATGCCCCGTAGTGGTGGTGGTGGCCTGGATCCACGCCAGATCCAGTGCCTTGTAGGGCTGGTCCTGCTGCTGCTCGTGCTCCTATGGCTGGAGGACGGCGGAAGGAGGAGCAGACCCACCATCCTGAATAAATCGGCGGTGGATCTCTGCTGGCGCTGTGGAGGCCAAGATGAGATCTTTCTCCTGGCCGGCCGCGACGACGAGGAGGAGAAAGGCGAGATCTTGGTGTTTCTTGCTGCGGCTCTTCTCTCGGCCGGCGTTGGAGGCGAGGGAGAGCGGGGATGCGGAAGATCTCTCTCTGCTCCGACAAGATCCAGGTTCGTCCAGCTCTGCTGTTGGATGGGGTCGATCTGCATCTTCTTCCTCTCTCTGTCTCGCCATGGAGGTGCTGGGATGAGAGGAGAAGTTGCTGCGGTCGCCATCTGGGGCAGGCTGCTGCCTGAAGGGTGCTATCTTCTCGAGCTCAACCACACGAGAGCCATCTGGGCTCCTATGATCTTCTGCCGGCAAGGCGGCGAAATTACAACCTCCGATGTGGAGGCCATGATCTGTCCCCGTCGCGGGTGCTCGAAGCCTCTCCCCTGCGAAGTGATTCGTTCCCCGCAGGAGGGTGGTGGACCGCGGCAGCGGATTTTCGTCGGAAGGGGGCTCCCGAGCAGCTGGCCCTTGCTCCTCGGCGGCGACGCCTGGAGGACGCCGGCGATTGGTGGCGGAGGCATCCAGGGACCTGATCGCGTTTCTACTTTTTGTCTCAGGGTGCTTGTTGTAATTTCTGGAGGGCCTTTCTTCAATTTATGGTTTCTCTGTGCAATAGATGCCATAGGACCTCCTTGTAAATTGTACCTGCCACGTGTGATATAATGGAACCTCTGGGGCCTTCTAGGCCCTTATCTTGTTCAAAAAAAAAAAACCAGAGCAAGAGTGAGAGGAAGAAGAGGTCCAGGCTCACCAGGAACGCAGAGATCGGCCCAGTAGATGCGCCTTGTCGTCCTCCTTATCTTCCTCCAAGGAATTGATCCGGGACCCGCTAAATCAACGGTAGTCATCCTAGCTTGACGCGAGTTCTATCATGGTGTCAATGAGTGGGTCATCGGTTACTCTAAACACAGGTGTTTGTCAACTCAACATATGACAGGAAAATTAACATTTTTTTTACCAAAAGAGATGTTATTTCTTCCTTTATGTATGCTCTGGTGCAGAGCAACACGTGGAGGGAGGGTGGGTCACCGTGCATGTTGCATGTCCCCTTGACTCACATATGTTCTTGCGTGTGCTCTGTTCATTGCTCTTCTAGGCATGCCAACGAACACATCATTGCCAGGAACAAATATCCGGATGATAATGGTGGGTGTGTAATCCGAACAAAATTTAGAATGAGAAAAAACAGAGCAACTTATAGAGAGCTAATCTAACACCGAACACAGTGAAAGTGACATGCTGCCATCGATCGGTGGTACACGCGGGCTGATTCCGTTCAGGGGCTCGGGAAGGAGTATAAGTTCGTGTTGTCTCTGTGACGAGGAGGAAACAGTGCAGCATTCGTTTCTCTCATGTCATTTTGCACGTTTTGTTTGGCGCAACATCTTCCTTATAATATCCCCTCCAATTAATAGTACCAATATATTTGAAAATAGGTTGAATGGGATTGATAAGAAAAGTAAAACTAGAATACGGAGAGGAGTCTCCGCTTTATGTTAGTTGATATGTCACTACGGCAGAACAGGGCGTTGCCGTGCAGCCAAAACGCACGGCAAAGGCCCAAAAACGCTCGGCAAAGCCTTTGCCGTGCGGCCTTGCACGGCAAAGAATGCACGGCAACGACCCGCCCGGCAAAGCCACCTTTGCCGTGCGTCGAGCGAAAATCGCACGGCAAAGGCTTTGCCGAGCGACGCTGCTTTGCCGTGCGCTGCGAAGTCCTTTGCCGTGCGCAATCCTTTGCCGTGCGCTTGCAGGCTTTGCCGTGCGCCTCCCCACGAAGCCGCACGGCAAAGACAAGGCTTTGCCGTGCGCTTCCCCTCAACCCCACACGGCAAAGACTCTACAGGTGGGCAGCTGGGCGGCACAGTGCACAGCTGGGCACCCTTTGCCGTGTGCATGTGCACGGCAAAGAAAGCCTTTGCCGTGCGGCTTTCTCTTTGCCGTGTGCATGTGCACGGCAAAGGTGCTGAAAAATTCCAGATTTTTTCTGTTTCCGTTTAATCCCTGCACATATAATTCACAAAATAGACATATATTTCCAGATACATATATAGCACAATATATAGACATTTGCACATCATCAACAACAAAGTTCAACCACTAATAGTCCACACAAAGTCCATACATAGAATGTTCCATACAATCCAACAACAACGAAGTCCACCAACAACAAAGTAGTCCAACAACAAATTCACACATAGAATGCTCCAAGTCACACAACAAAGTTCATACAAGCAACGTCAACCTTCGCCACTTCCTTGTCCTCCACTTCCTTGTCCTTCTCCACCTCCTTGTCCTCCATCTCCTTGTCCTCCTACAAGTTCTTATATAGATGCATAAGTGACATGCAATGGCTAAAATTGACATGTAAGAACTAGAATTGACATGGAAGAACTAGAATTGACATTGAATGGATAAAATTGAACATAATCGCTAGAATAGACATGAAATGGCTAAAATTCAACATAATGGCTAAGAATGACATGGAATGACTAAAATTGACATGTAAGAACAAGAATTGACATGGAAGAACTAGAATTGACATGGAATGGCTAAAATTGAACATAATCGCTAGAATTGACATGAAATGGCTAAAATTCAACATAATGGCTAAGAATGACATGGAATGGCTAAAATTAACATGGAATAGCTAAAATTGAACATAATGGCTAAAATTGACATGGTTGAATGGCTAAAGTTCACAAGTGACATGGTATTGAAGAATTACAAGTGTAGGAGAACTCACCTAGAAAGCTGCTGCAGAGCTCCGGATGATGCCCGTATTGTTGACGGTCAAGCCAGGTGTCGGCGGGCTCTGACTTGGCGCTTGCTGGAGGAGCGCCATCACAGCCGGATCGGGCGTGGGGATCTGCAATATCCAAAGTTCGGTTAGACAACAAACAAGATTGAGACGGAGATATTAAGTTAACCACTTACAAAATGTGGGAACATAGGAGGACACGACGTGCTAGGACCACTACTCCCCGGTGGTGAAGTCGGCACGGTCCGGTTCATGAACATCTGCTTGGAACATCTCTGCTCGTTGTTGCATCTGCTTCGCAACATCTGCTGCTGCATCCGCATGTTCTCCCTAAGCTGCTCTGCTGCATCTGCATCTGCTCCTCTTGGTGCCTCCGTTCCCTTTCTTCCATCTCCGCCTACGTTGTGTTGCCGCGATGTCAGTAACATTGCAATGGAAAACATGTAATGAAGCGTAGAGGATCGACGAAGAACTTACCCGTAACTTCTCCACAGCTAGGTCCGAAGCCCGTGGGCGGGTCTCTACCCGAGGCTGCTCGCTCGTACGCCCACGACGGATCTGGCGTAGAGATGGAATGGTCGTTGGGTCGACTAACCCATCAGCAATCCATAGGCGGCCACCCTTCTTGCCTTGTCCCGCAAGCACCGCAACCTCAACGTCAAAGTCTTCGGTGGTTGGGTCGGCGTCTTCGCCGTGCTTGTCCTTGAACTTCGAGCGGTACGCGCCACACTGGGCCTCCGCTAGCCCGTTGACCCACACGGACCCCGTTTCGGGATGCGGCTCCCTCCCGGTCTTGGACTTTTGGAAAAGGCCAAACAAGTTTGGTGTCACGCCTGTCTTCACTTCCTGCAAAAGAGTACATGCAAGTAAGTGAAGAGGGACACCCTTGCGGGGCTAACAATAACATGAAACGAAAGAATGAAGAAACCATTTGCTCACCTCTTGCTGCAAGGTAAGGGCCAAGTTCTTGCTGCCCGGGACATGTGATCCACCTCCCATCTCTAAACGCTTCGCTTGCCCTCCTCGTGCTTCCGGGCGTACTCGGGGATGTCCACCATATGACCATCGCAAGAAAGCACACCTTGTCTTCCCCGACGTACTGAGGAGGGTTCTACATACACAAGATAGACCCATTATTAGAACATAAACTACATGAAAATGCGGAAATAAATAACACATCGATGCTAATACTGCAGGTACGCCACGGTGCCATGAGCGTATCCCGACAATCAGCCTTACTCATCCAAACTTTGCGCTCGGCGTGCCGATCGCGGACGCACTGGACACGTGCCTCGTAGTGCATGCCGAGTCACCCTCACCCCGCACAACTCGTGTAAGATAACGTCGCACGCAATTTCCTTGCCCTCGGCCCTCGTGAAGTATTTACTGCAACCATGCACATAGGTAAAACAAGAGGAATTAGAGCAACTATTGGTAGTCAAGAAGTGTTTGAATGCTAAGAAGCCAAAAGTCACGTACCCGAAGTGGCGGACAACCCGCTCTTGCATGTTGGCGCACTTGCCGCTAGGATCTTCCACGTAGGCTGTAGTGCTTCCAAGTCCAAGCCACATCGCGGCCACCACTAGGGAGATTGACAATCCCGGGGAAATGCTTCCTAATTAGGCCTCCAAGGATGTTCGAGTACTCACGTGTCGGGAGCCTCCTCGGGTCACCATACTTGAACATGCTGCACAAGGAATTGCCAAAATCGGTATGCATGTGATAAAAAAATTGTATAATGATAAAAATTTCAATAATGGAATGCCAAAATCAGCATGTACCTCTTTCCGGCGAGCACGAGAACAACATCGCGGAAGGCCCAAGTTTTTAGCTTGGGGAGTTTCGTAATCCCGCGCTTATATGGCTTCTTGTCCCGTGGTTCCGGCCTCTCCTCGGCCGCAACGTACACCTCCTCCTCGGGCGGATACCAAGCTAGGTCTTTGTTTAGCTCCTGCGGCAAACCCCCAACCCCTCATCCTCCTCGAGCTCCTCCCCACCGTCCTCCCCACCGTCCTCCCCACCGTCCTCCCCACCATCCTCCCCACCATCCTCCTCATCCTGCCCACCGTGCTCCTCACCGTCCTCCTCGTCCTCCCCACCCCACTGCTCCTCGTCATCATCCTCGAGCTGGGGAGGACTAGGAGAAGGAGTACGAAGTCGCCGTGGCTGGGCATTCTTCCTCCGTGGTGGAGGGCTAGGAGGAGCGCTAGGAGGACGTGTCTCGCGACGACGAACCACTCGAAAGTCCCACAAGCTCAGCCACGGCCTTGATCTTCTTTTTGAAACCTCCCTTTCTTTTTCTTGGCGGCATGTTTCAATCACTCGCAAACACAATGAAAAGAGTGGTTTATTAGTATGCAATGTAAACAGATGAATATTAGTGAAATCAACAATAAATAGCACATAGTTCAGTACATAGATCATAGTTTATTACAAAAAGCACATAGTTCGATACATAGGATAGCCTCACAATTACAACTACATAGCACATAGTTTATTACAAATAGCACATAGTTCGGTACATAGGATAGCCTCACAATTACAACTACATAGCACATAGTTTATTACATAGGATAGCCTCACAATTACAACTACATAGATCAGTAGCCGTTGTCGACATCCGTAATCGGACCACATGTTTCATCATCATCAGGCTCAGCGAACCAATAATCATCGATGAAACCTGGAGGTGGTCCATTTGGACCTAGGTCAATGCCCGCTTTGAACGCCTCGAGCAAACTTAGGTCTTCTACGGCACACACATCCTCAGCTTCATATTCTTCATTGTCTTCCTCCATAACCGCATCTTCTTCTTGCTCATCGTCTACGACCATGTTATCAATAACGGCCGACAAGTCGATAGTGAAATGACCGGGGAGCCCTTCTTCTTGATAAAAATCAACACTCCTTGTTGAGGGGTCTACGCGGCGGTAATCATCCTTGTTTGGCGGGGGTGGCCTAATGCGTGAAGGAACCGTCATCACAACATCCCATCCATGTAGACGTTTGGTCGGGTTTCGGCACGCGTACGGGAGATAGAATACTTGGAAGGCTTGGGTGGCCAAAATGTACACGTCCTCTCCCTTATAAACAGAGCTTCTTTCAACTTCGACCAATCCAATTTCAGGATCCCGTCTCACGCGGCGTGGGTCGAACCAATGGCATTTGAATACGACGGGATTTAGCCCTTTGTCAAACCCGTAATTCAGCTCGTATATACCCTCGACTCTTCCATAGTAATGGAGTCCATCATCACCTTGACATACCACCCCGCTATTTATTGTCTTCTTGTTTGGACGGCTTGTTGTGTATTGATGGGTCCGGAAGCGATACCCGTTCACGTCATAAGAATTGAACGAGTCGACGGAATGGTTGAAGCCCCTAGCAATTTTTCGTAGCAAGGGATTCATGTCTTTGTCGGTTCTTGCCTACAAGATTAGGACGACAAGTTTAGAACAAGAAATGTCGGCCGAAATGTCGACGAGTGTACAAACAAATTTGGATAGGATAGTACCAAACCACGGAACCAGCTACTGAAACCGTGACCGCCGCCCTTATCGAAAATTTCCTTGGATTCTTCCGAGGTAGGATCCCCGTGGGTATACCTCCAATATTTAGTCGTGAATTGTCTACAACAGGTGAACGGAGGAAGAGTTAGCCACGAACATACGATGAATGTTTGCGAATAACTAAATGGTTAGCACTTACTTGATGTACGGCTTCACTTCCACCATGGTGTTCAAGACATATGAGTGGATCAACTCCCGCTCATGTAAATTCGTTGTGTACGGCTTCGAGCCACTTGACTTGCCGCCAAGCCCTATGAAGATGCTAAGCTTGGGTACATCTTCATTGTTGGCGGCATTGTAACGGAGGACCGGGTTGTGCTTTGTGGGAATGTTGGGATCATAGTGCTTAGTGGTGAAGTTTGCCACCTCCACGTTCGGGACTGCCTCGGCTATGGATGCTTCGATCTTGCATTTATTGCCGGTCATCCGACGAAGCTTTTGAGTTTCTCTCTCGGGACCAAACCGCCAACGGCCCCAATTCGGCCCCCCTTTAAGCATTCCTTCGCGAGGTGGAGGATCATATGTTGCATCGGATTAAAGAACGCTCGGAGGAAAGATCTTCTCTAGATCGCAAAGCAACATGGGTGCCTGTTCATCCAGCTTCTCAATCACTTTAGTGTCTAACTCCCTAGCACAAATCGGCGGAAGAAATAACTCAACCTCGCTAGCACTCGCCAAGTCTTCTCGGGGACATAGCCTCGAATCATCACCGGCATTATCCGCTCAATCCATACGTGGTAGTCATGACTCTTCAGTCCTTGTACTCGCAACGTTTCAATGTTAAGACCCCTCATCCAGCTTGGTCTGCGAACCCATCGGGGAAAAACAAGGAGTCCTTCATCCATTGGAAGACCTCCCTTTTTGGGCCTTTGTGAGGCAGAACGGAGCGTGTGGCTTAGTCCAAGTTTTTTTGGCACCTTGAGGTGGCTTCATGTTCAACTCGGCCTATCGCACAACTTTTCTTGGTCAATTCGAGCCTTTATGTTATCCTTCGTCTTCTCGGTGTCCACTATGGTGCTCCAAATGGCTTCACCGATATTCTTCTCGGTGTGCATTACATCAATGTTATGCGGGAGCTCCGAAACTCAAAGTAAGGAAGCTTCCGGAAGCACGGCTTGTGGGTCCATTGGTGTGTCTCCCCATATCCCAAGAAACCATTCCCATCGGGGTTAGGGTCGGAGAGCGTCTAACTCGGCCTTGGTTTCCTGTCCGGTCTTCGGAATTGGCTTCGGTGCATGGACAACGCGGCCTTTTTGAAGCTCTTTACATCACTCCTGTATTCATGACTCTGCTCAAGGAACTGTCGAGCTTCATCAAAGCGAGGAATACTTGCCACCCTTGTTTAGCCGAGAAGAAAGTCACGGCTTGCCCGCACTCCGGACAAGGCCACTTCCCATGTGTACACCACCCGCGAGAACAAAGCACGTGCTGGCAAGTCATGCAGAGACGTGTGGTACCAGACATACATATCGAAGTGTTCCTTCTTTGCCGCGTCATAAGTTCGGATCCCGCGATCTTCCCACCCAAGAAGCAAGTCATCAATCAGTGGTTCCAGATACACGTTCATGTTCTTACCCGGGTATTTCGGTCCTGGGATTATCATCGACACAAACATGTACTCTGATCTCGTGCAGACGCCAGGGGGTAGATTCAGGGGAATAACAAACACTGGCCAACAACTGTATACCGCAGCCGACATACCATATGGATTGAACCCATCGGTTGATATCGCAATTGCTACGCTCCTCGGGTCACCGGCTTTCTGGGGATATTTCTTGACAAAGTTCTTCCATGCAGTACCATCCGACGGATGTATCATCTTGCCACTGTCTGGTCTGATCCCTTCTACAGCCCACCTCATCTCGCTGGGCGGTATCCTCGGTCATGAAGAGCCGCTGGATCCTCGGTAGGACCGGGAAGATAGCGGAGGATATTCTTGGCAACCGTGGTCCGCCTCTTCGACCATCACCATTGGTGTCAACCTCAAAGTACCTAGAGCTATTGCAATGGATGCAATAGTTTGTGTTAGCATGCTCCTCTCCGAATAGCATGCATCCCTTTGGACAAGCGTGTATCTGCTGAGATGACATCTTGAGGTCACTGAGCAATTTTTTCGAATAGTAGAAGTTTTGCGGCAAGAGGTGCCCTTTCGGCGGAATGCCGCCAACGAGGACCAGAAGTTCATCGAACCCATCTCTGCACGGATTCCTGTGGCACTTAAAGGCCAAAAGGCGAGCGATGGCATCTAGTTGGGTAACATCTCGTATTTACGTGTAGGGGTTTCGCGAAGCAAACAAAGCCTCGTAATACTTCTTTGTGTTTTCCTCCGGCTCCTCACTTGTCTCCGCATCCCTAGATGTCTCCGCCTCTACATGAGGGCTTTCGGGCACATTACCATTAGCCAAGTTCTCTAGGCACCTATCAAACCCAGTATCATATTCTCTCGTAGGCTGAATCTGCCGCACCTCCTTCCTAGCACGTTTCTTCGCCTTTTCTCCATGAAAAGTCCAAATCTTGTAGGACGGTTTGAACCCGGACTTGATCAGGTGAAGACTCATAGTTTCCTTGTCCTGTGTTTTTTGGTTGTTGCACTTACTACAAGGGCAAAAAGCTGTTCGGGTTTGCTAGGGATGTCAAACGCCCCGTCCACGAACCGCTTGGTCTTTTCTCCCCATTCCTCAGTATATTTCCACGGACCAATTCTGCCATCGTACATCCAGTCACGATTATCCATCCTCTAACCAGCACCAAAACAGACAAACTTAGAATTTATATCAAACATGATCCGCATTTTAATTTTTCCTTTTTTACGCATGCATCAACCTGAATCTCTACTAGGTGGGCTCCTAGCAGCCACCGGATCCGTAGATTGAGTACGTTCTTCCTGCTCTACCCTGATCCGAGTCAGGATTTCGGCAGCACCTCCCCGCTGCTCTCCCGATACACGTCTCGCCAAAAGCCGAGAGGGGTGTGCATCCGGAGAACAACGGGGAGGCGCTGCCGAAATCCTGACTCGGATCGGGGTAGAGCAGGGAGAACGTACCCAACTACGCATCCGCCGACTGTCCCGATAAATGCCGTAAGAGTTACGCTTCATAATATGCGAGACCACTAATGCATATTTATCTGCGTAACCCTTACGGTCGGGAAGAGACGCCTAGGTAACGCGACATACTTGGTGATCTAGACCCAAAAAAAACCTAGGTACATAGGGGCGAGATTTTTACCCTTGACGCGTGAGCGAATCGGCGAAGAAGATCCGGGACGCCCCCTCAAAGACCCCCGCGACGCCGCCCCCCGTGTCCACCTCGAAGAAGATCCGAGACGCCCCCTCAGAGACCCTCGTGGCACCGACCCCCGTGTCCACCTCGAAGCATCGCCTGCATAGTGAGAAAATGAATTACTAATGGAAGCGAACACAATTTTTTTTTACAACTATTACTTATAATTTGCTTGCAGCACATTATCTTTTTTCCTACATTGGCCTATTTTTAACCTATTCTTAAAAATCCTACACTAAATACTATTTTACAAAATCCTACACTAAATCCAATTTTAAAACTCCTACACCAAATCATGAACTAAACTACACTAAATCCAATCAATCCTAAATACACTAAATCCTAAACTAAGCTGCAGGCCGGGTCCTAACTAAATCCTACACTAATATATGCAGGGACGAAATCGGGGCCGGGGCGCACGTACTCGATCTGCCGGTGAGCCGGAGGAGGGGATCTGGCGAGGTGGGAGGAGGACGCTGCCGAGGTGGTGGCCGCGGGACGGTGGGAGGAGGGGTCGGCGAGCGGGGCGGCGAGGCGGTGGAGGCGCGACGGGAGGAGGTGGCCTGGAGGCGCGCGCGTCGGGGGCGCGTCGGGCGGCGAGGCGGTGGAGGCTGCGAGGCGCGGGAGGGGCGGTGGCCGGGAGGCACGGCGGCGAGGCGGTGGGGGCGGCGGCGAGGTGGCGGGGGCGGCGGCGTGATGGCGAGGCGGCGGCGCGCGCAGGGGGCAGCAGGCCGGGGCCGAGCGAGGCGCGTGTGCGTGCGAGTGGCTCAGATTGGCCTGTGGCCGGTCGAGCTGGCTAGGGGTTATGATTGGCTCTTTGCCGTGAGGATGGCCTTTGCCGTGCGCCTATGCACGGCAAAGAGCTCTTTGCCGTGTGCGCCACCTTTGCCGTGCGCCTGTGCACGGCAAAGAGCTCTTTGCCGTGTGCACCACCTTTGCCGTGCACTTGTACACGGCAAAGAGATCTTTGCCGTGCAAAATCAACTTTGCCGTGCGCTTTGGTACAATAATTTTTTTTCTTCATCATTTAAAGATTCAAATCTATTTCAAAATTATATGAAACCTGTATTTTAACCTGTATTTTATCTAGGCGGGGTAGACCCCCGAGGCACGCATACCGCCGTTATCGGGGGGGAACGAACGCCGGAATACCACCAAAACTTGCATGTGGACCTAGCATATGTGTGAAAGTGTGGTGGAAGGTGTGATTCACCAAATGGTGCAAGGCATTGCTCCCATGTGTGACATTCCTCTCTTTCGGGCGATAACACTTGGAAGATTCCTCGACTTGTAGGCTGAAGTGTCCCGCTGCGGGTATACCGGTGGCTACAATGTGCCAAAGTGTGCCAAACCTAGCTTTCCATGTGTATATGGCCTAAAAAAACTAAACCTATCAAAAAGTATGTTGGTGGAACCTCCCGCGGAGAAATCTAGGGGGGTAGACCCCCCGAGGCACGCAGACCGCCGTTATCGGGAGAGAACGACCGCCGGAGCACCGGAATACCACCAAAACTTGCATGTGGACCTAGGATATGTGTGAAAGTGTGGTGGAAGGTGTGATTCACCAAATGGTGCAAGGCATTGCTCCCATGTGTGACATTCCTCTCTTTCGGGCGATAACACTTGGAAGATTCCTCGACTTGTAGGGTGAAGTGTCCCGCTGCGGGTATACCGGTGGCTACAATGTGCCAAAGTGTGCCAAACCTATCTTTCCATGTGTATATGGCCTAAACAAAACTAAACCTATCAAAAAGTATGTTGGTGGAACCTCCCGCGGAGAAATCTAGGGGGGTAGACCCCCCGAGGCACGCATACCGCCGTTATCGGGAGAGAACGACCGCCGGAGCACCGGAATACCACCAAAACTTGCATGTGGACCTAGCATATGTGTGAAAGTGTGGTGGAAGGTGTGATTCACCAAATGGTGCAAGGCATTGCTCCCATGTGTGACATTCCTCTCTTTCGGGCGATAACACTTGGAAGATTCCTCGACTTGTAGGCTGAAGTGTCCCGTCGCGGGTATACCGGTGGCTACAATGTGCCAAAGTGTGCCAAACCTATCTTTCCATGTGTATATGGCCTAAACAAAACTAAACCTATCAAAAAGTATGTTGGTGGAACCTCCCGCGGAGAAATCTAGGAGGTAGACCCCCCGAGGCACGCAGACCATCGTTATCGGGAGAGAACGACCGCCGGAGCACCGGAATACCACCAAAACTTGCATGTGGACCTAGGATATGTGTGAAAGTGTGGTGGAAGGTGTGATTCACCAAATGGTGCAAGGCATTGCTCCCATGTGTGACATTCCTCTCTTTCGGGCGATAACACTTGGAAGATTCCTCGACTTGTAGGCTGAAGTGTCCCGCTGCGGGTATACCGGTGGCTACAATGTGCCAAAGTGTGCCAAACCTATCTTTCCATGTGTATATGGCCTAAACAAAACTAAACCTATCAAAAAGTATGTTGGTGGAACCTCCCGCGGAGAAATCTAGGGGGGTAGACCCCCCGAGGCACGCATACCGCCGTTATCGGGAGAGAACGACCGCCGGAGCACCGGAATACCACCAAAACTTGCATGTGGACCTAGCATATGTGTGAAAGTGTGGTGGAAGGTGTGATTCACAAAATGGTGCAAGGCATTGCTCCCATGTGTGACATTCCTCTCTTTCGGGCGATAACACTTGGAAGATTCCTCGACTTGTAGGCTGAAGTGTCCCGCTGCGGGTATACCGGTGGCTACAATTAATGTGCCAAAGTGTGCCAAACCTATCTTTCCATGTGTATATGGCCTAAACAAAACTAAACCTATCAAAAAGTATGTTGGTGGAACCTCCCGCGGAGAAATCTAGGGGGTAGACCCCCCGAGGCACGCAGACCATCGTTATCGGGAGAGAACGACGTCCGGAGCACCGGAATACCACCAAAACTTGCATGTGGACCTAGGATATGTGTGAAAGTGTGGTGGAAGGTGTGATTCACCAAATGGTGCAAGGCATTGCTCCCATGTGTGACATTCCTCTCTTTCGGGCGATAACACTTGGAAGATTCCTCGACTTGTAGGCTGAAGTGTCCCGCTGCGGGTATACCGGTGGCTACAATGTGCCAAAGTGTGCCAAACCTATCTTTCCATGTGTATATGGCCTAAACAAAACTAAACCTATCAAAAAGTATGTTGGTGGAACCTCCCGCGGAGAAATCTAGGGGGTAGACCCCGAGGCACGCATACCGCCGTTATCGGAGAGAACGACCGCCGGAGCACCGGAATACCACCAAAACTTGCATGTGGACCTAGCATATGTGTGAAAGTGTGGTGGAAGGTGTGATTCACAAAATGGTGCAAGGCATTGCTCCCATGTGTGACATTCCTCTCTTTCGGGCGATAACACTTGGAAGATTCCTCGACTTGTAGGCTGAAGTGTCCCGCTGCGGGTATACCGGTGGCTACAATTAATGTGCCAAAGTGTGCCAAACCTATCTTTCCATGTGTATATGGCCTAAACAAAACTAAACCTATCAAAAAGTATGTTGGTGGAACCTCCCGCGGAGAAATCTAGGGGGTAGACCCCCCGAGGCACGCAGACCATCGTTATCGGGAGAGAACGACCGCCGGAGCACCGGAATACCACCAAAACTTGCATGTGGACCTAGGATATGTGTGAAAGTGTGGTGGAAGGTGTGATTCACCAAATGGTGCAAGGCATTGCTCCCATGTGTGACATTCCTCTCTTTCGGGCGATAACACTTGGAAGATTCCTCGACTTGTAGGCTGAAGTGTCCCGCTGCGGGTATACCGGTGGCTACAATGTGCCAAAGTGTGCCAAACCTATCTTTCCATGTGTATATGGCCTAAACAAAACTAAACCTATCAAAAAGTATGTTGGTGGAACCTCCCGCGGAGAAATCTAGGGGGTAGACCCCCCGAGGCACGCAGACCGCCGTTATCGGGAGAGAACGACCGCCGGAGCACCGGAATGCCACCAAAACTTGCATGTGGACCTAGGATATGTGTGAAAGTGTGTTGGAAGGTGTGATTCACCAAA
This sequence comes from Lolium rigidum, assembly GCF_022539505.1. Classification (NCBI taxonomy): domain Eukaryota; kingdom Viridiplantae; phylum Streptophyta; class Magnoliopsida; order Poales; family Poaceae; genus Lolium; species Lolium rigidum. The sequence continues at coordinate 275,620,822 of NC_061511.1, forward strand.
TGGTGCAAGGCATTGCTCCCATGTGTGAGATTCCTCTCTTTCGGGCGACAGCACTTGGAAGATTCCTCGACTTGTAGGCTGAAGTGTCCCGCTGTGGGTATACCGGAGGCTATAATGTGCCAAATGGTGCCAAACCTACCTTTACATGTGTATATGGCCTAACCAAAACCAAACCTATCAAAAAGTATGTTGGTGGAACCTCGCGCGGTGAAATCTAGGGGGGTAGACCCCCCCGAGGCACGCAGACCGCCGTTTTCGGGGGGGAACTACCGCCGGAGCACCGGAATGCCACCAAAACTTGCATGTGGACCTAGGATATGTGTGAAAGTGTGTTGGAAGGTGTGATTCACCAAATGGTGCAAGGCATTGCTCCCATGTGTGAGATTCCTCTCTTTCGGGCGACAGCACTTGGAAGATTCCTCGACTTGTAGGCTGAAGTGTCCCGCTGTGGGTATACCGGAGGCTATAATGTGCCAAATGGTGCCAAACCTACCTTTACATGTGTATATGGCCTAACCAAAACCAAATCTATCAAAAAGTATGTTGGTGGAACCTCGCGCGGTGAAATCTAGGGGGGTAGACCCCCCCGAGGCACGCAGACCGCCGTTTTCGGTGGGGAACTACCGCCGGAGCACCGGAATGCCACCAACACTTGCATGTGGACCTAGGATATGTGTGAAAGTGTGTTGGAAGGTGTGATTCACCAAATGGTGCACGGCATAGCTCGCATGTGTGACATTCCTCTCTTTCAGGCGAAATCTATAGGGGGTAGACCGCCGGGGCCCGTAGACCGCTGTTAATTTGGGGGGGGGGGGGAGACCTCCGGAGCAGTTGAATCCCAGCGAAACTTGCATGTGGACCTAGAATATGTTTGGAAGTGTCGTGTAAGGTGTAAAGCTTCAAGAAATTGCACCAAATATGTGGGGGCGATAACACTTAGTAGATTCACCGAACCCCGTTAATTTGCTCCGAAACCCTGATATGTTGGGCCGGGGAGAAGGTCCATGAAGATGTAGATTACTTGTTTATCGGTATACAGATTGTATTAAGTAACACTAACAAATAGTCTACAAAAAGTAAAAACTAATTTTACAACAAATATAAGTATTAATATAAATATAAATACTACAAAAAAGGAAAAGAAATAAAACTGCCCTCTGTGCCGTGCAAAAACACACGGCAAAGGGATGGTATGCACGGCAAAGGATTCTTTGCCGTGCACAGTTTCTTTGCCGTGCGCCTTGGCTTCCTCGTTGCCGTGCAGGTTACTTTGCCGTGCGTTTTTTAATTGTTTGCCGTGGGCTTCTGCCTTTGCCGAGCGCTGAGCTGGCGCTTTGCCGTGAGCCGGTTGTTTGCCGTGCGTCGACCCAAAGCTGCACGGCAAAGATTTCATTGCCGTGCGCGATGCGCACGGCAAAGATTCTTCGCACGGCAAAGGGTGCTGGCAGCACACGGCAAAGGGCCCTGCACGGCACTGGCCTTTTTTCCCGTAGTGTGTAGTTGCAGAAATTCAAGTAATAAAGCGTCCTTCATTCAAAAATTGCAATTGCAGAAATAATACTACATTTGTCTAAAAATAGATGTCTTAGTTTTATTTAGATATACTAGTACAATGCCCGCACGTTGCTGCGGAATGAATTTATACATGCATTGCAACCAGAGAAATTATATGTATGTATGATAAAAACACAAAGTGTGATTATCAGATTTGTAAATCTTGGATGTGCATACAATAACACCATCGTAAGGAAGAAAAATCTTTTAACATCATCTAGTTCTATTGGCATATATAGGACCAGGAAATCATTGATGCAAATTTGAAAGAAAATGACTTTATTTTTACGGAAAACTGAATAGTTCAGGTTTTGTAGATGGATCGGTCGGTCGAAGCAGAAGATTGACGATGCCATGACACAACAACACGTTAGAGTTTTGGGCACCGGAAGGTCCACAAACCTTCACGCACCGGCTTGGATCATAGTCACCATCCTCGCCAGCAGCTAGCCTGAAGCCGGAGCGCCTCCATTAACCACCAAGCACTTGCCGTCTTTGATTACACACACCAAGTGCCCGTCGTGTGTTGGTTGCCTCTGCTCTTTAACATCTACCCGCCGCTCTCCGTGCCGAGGTAGTTCCGCGTGACCACAACTGGCTGTCTGCGACACACGCATGCCTTGGTGTTTGTGTGTCGACTGTCGATAGGTAGCCTCACTAAAACCAGGAACAAAAGGCTGATAAAATAAGCAGTACAGGAAACTACATTGCCCCTCTTATATATTGCAAAATTTAAGTTCACAGTTATTTCTTCCGGAATCCTCTTGCGAAAGTTGACTGCCATTGCTTGTCGTAAAACATCGACTTATTGACGAGCTTCTTCAGAGAATCGATGTCTTTGTTTTTTTTCTCACCAGTAACACGCTGGCCACAAAAAATAAACAATAGAGTTCTGATCGAATTCACTGAACCCATAAACTACATATGCTAATTTGGTGTTTTCGGAAACATACCATCAATTTAACTCATTCATGTTCAGAGAAACATGAACAACATACCAGCTATTCCACTGGGCCAGATTTAGAGAAACATGAGCAACATACCAACTATTCCACTGGGCCAGATTTAGAGAAACATGAGCAACATACCAGCGGATTCACCCAGTCAGATTCTGAAAAACATGATACGTGAGAAGCTCCATAAAAAACAATCAACCTGCAACATTAAATTATCTAGACTACCGTCGTTGCTGTTGCACCTCGATTATCATCTGTTCTTGCGTCCTGAGTCCTGATCCTCATCATCGTTCCATCCAGGTCCATGCCGACCCCATGGACCCGTATATGCAGCCTCGAAGAGCACTGCCACGTAGAGCAGCTCCACAGTGCTGCGCTGGCCTTCCCTCTTTCTGGCCGATGCCACCAGTACCAAATCATGTAAGCAGAGCAAGGGCCGCTCGCGGTTTTCGCCGCCTGACTTTACACATCAATCAATTCAGTCGGTCCTTCATACAATAAGCAGGCGTGCCCAAATCAAGCATCCTGCCAACATTGAGTAACTCCGCCGATAGCCCCGAATATGATTTCGCCCACGGTGCTCCCGCCTTCATTTTCGTCCATCCCCTCCGTCTACCTTTCCCCAGTGTTGGCCGTCCCCATCTCTTCCAATCCAGCTCGCCCCAATCCCCCGCACTACCTCCCATGCCGAGCGTGGCCATGGGCCATGAACAGAGCCAGAGGCTTTCTAAGGATGATGTGCATGGAGAGGCATATGCGAGGTACTTTGCCGCTGATTTCAAGGATGTGCTCGTTGACAAGGGTTCCCGAACTGGAAGCACGGATGGGGACTGACCTCGTGCGCCATCTTCTAGCAGCCCGCGCGGGCACGCCATGACTGCGGGATAGATCGTACTGGAGCTGGACTCCCAGTCCCAGGCAGGCTGCGTAGAACTCTCCGAAGAAAGAGATTGACAGAAACTAACCGAAAAGGAGAGCGACGCTGGCTAGTAATGCACGTCGCGGGATCGGACGTGGGCGACGGACCAAAGAAGAAGTTCTCTCGATAGTGGAGATCGGCCAGAACTTTGTACCGAGATCGACCGGGACTCAAACTTTTTCGGCTGTTCTGGGAGACGTACGAAAGCTATGCGCCATGAACTAAGGAAAAGCTAACGACGCCACGGACCAAGCCAACGGACGACGAAACCAAACGGACCGAACCACGGAAACACTTTTCCCTTTATTATTAGGTATATAGAAATGTATCTACACACAGTTTAGTTATAGATGCATCTGTATCTAGAAGAATTAGGACACCTATTTTTAGACGGAGGAGTATTATGTTTAACAAGCCTCGATGTTCAAATTTCTTGCAGGTTATCCACTCAGCCGTGCTTGGATCCAGCTATGGCGCTTCCTACTTTCGGAGGGTCAATGAGCATTTATGGTTACAGGATGGTTGCTCGGGATATCCACAGGTGGGCTGACGGGTGGCTTTCTAATAGGATTCAATATGCATAGTTGTTATACGCGTTACTTTTCTTCCAATAGTTGATGGCTATTGCTCCGGTGTCCCCCCCCTCTAAACTTTGTTCTATTTAGACGGCTAGGATCTGCTGATACCCCTTCGTGGGTTGACTTAACATGTGTGTTTGGTTCATGGGTAAACATGTACGAGATGGGATGGGATAAAATATGTTTAATTAACGATTAATAGAAAAATATAAATATGCCATTAACACACCGGTTAATATGTAATTAATGGGTCCTTTTCCCTTTGTGGTGGAGGTCGGACCTAGCGGGCGGCCGCCTACCCGTGCCTAGCAAGGTCACTACCCGTACATACTTAGCGAGGCCGTTTCTTTGACTGGGTGTGACGCAGACGTAGCAAGCTCGTTGCTTGCCACGCCATGGAGACCGCCGTCGCCGAGCTAGGAGCCACGTTGAAAATCAAGCCCGCCGCTTACCACGCCCTGGAGGCCGCCGATGTCGAGCTTGGGAGCCACGCGGAAAAGCAAGCCCACCGCTCGCCGTGACATGGTGGCCGCCGCTGAGCTGGGGAGCACACATACGACGGTGGCAGGTGTCGGAGTCGCGTCGACGACCATGGATTCTCGAGGCGGCTAGTGAGATTAGTCATGAAATTCACGGATCATATGGTCCGGCCTTTCTCGAAATATTCGGCTTTTGGGATGGGATCATCCATATTTTCTGGTCACGAACCAAACGCACGTTTACCACCTGAACGTCGTTCGCCAAGGGGGGGACACCGGAGCACAGCCCATAGTTGATATTTGCATTGATCTTGAGTGATCCTTGAGTTCGTAAAACTTTTGAACTTTGAACTATGTAATAAAAGGTTGTGCACCAATTGATATAGAGGCCAAGGTCTTACTCCCCATTTGGAGAAAGAAAACAAAGTTCAAATCCTAGTAAGTGAAGTCAATGCCTCCGCGACTCTATTGCCCCGCAAAGACGTGTGTTCCTTGACAATTATATGCCTTTGTGCTTGTACCCTAATAACTGAATTTAGGAGACTAACCATATTGCCTCAAACATTCTGGAATTATCTATTTAATTACACATGAGCTTGTACCCTAATAATGATTGGCCCCTCAAACATTCTGGAATTATCTATTTCATTGGGAGATAGCAATCGAACTAAATGAGGGGCCAATCATTATTAGGGAGCAACCGAATTGAAATCAAGACATAATTAATAACTTTGTTTCGTGTAATGATTTAAGAGTGTGTGATCAATTCAGGTTTGAGGGTCAGCAATATCCCAATGATGAGATATTATCTTTAGCCATTGACCATTTTTCACCTAAAAAATACAATTCACCTAAAAATTTGCATTAATCTGCTCCCAATGTTGTACTCTTGCGCCATCTTCACTATCTCTTATCTTAGTCGGTTAGGGACCATATGCCAGATTTGACACGTGTGTTTTGCTAGCAGTTTTAGGTTTACATTATTTTGACTTAATTCAGTGGTTGACGTTTGAACATCATTTCAGTTGTGGGTGATATACTCTGTTGTGGTGATTTTATCGATCTCAGTGCTCTCTAACTCGGTCTTCAGGAAACGTTGGCGCTATGATATGTAGAAACTTATGTTGTACTATGTGTATTCTGAGAAATGAAAGGATACGAAGGCCGTGACATTCCACAACCACAACTATGCAAATAAATAATGCAAAATATAACTACACACCAGCTCATTCTAACGCCAAGACAAGTTTAATTACTATAGTACTATGCTGTCAACTTCTTGAGCCTAGACTAATCCTTGTCTTGGTCCAAGCAAAGAACATTAGATCTATCAAATGATGGAGCTGGTTGGGCGGTGGCGACCTGGCAATTCCCCATTTCTCATCATAGGATGCCTCTCTCTCCGGCATGGCCGCTGCATGTCAGCATGTGGCTCCCGGTAGAATGCATCTGGGAAAGCGTCAAACGGCCTGCACACTTGGCACACAGGCATGTTACTTGCGTGGCAGCCGATGACAAGACTCCCAGCTCCGATCAGTGTGATCAGTAGATCTGGTGGTTGTTTTTTTCACTGCGCTTGTCGGCGAAATGTCTCGTGCGTCTACACGTGAAGACACGGCTCGGCCGTTGTTCCTTGTGCGGCGAAGATATACTGCAGGGAAAATGACAACGTGGCTTGGCTCGGCTCTCACCAATCTTCGACCTTCGATTCGCCGTTCTTTCTGTGCCCTTTTCATGAGGCAATGACGACGCCGAATGGTAAATCATTGAGAGATGTAGCTCAAAACTGCTATGCGCCGCAATGGAGGAAATGACGACACCGTACAGTATAGCCCATTGTTCAGTAGGGCTCAGGCTTCGCATGGTACATGGAGAACAAGTAAGTGCAACCCCCTTTGCCCTATGCCAGGACGCTCCACGTGTTAGAGCATCTCCACTCGTTGGCGCTCCCCACGCCCAAATCCGGCGAAAGTTTCGTCCGGATTGGATGAAAATTAGGTCTGGAGAGCGCCGAAGTTCCAGCCGTCCCCCCGGCAGGACACCCCCAACTTGGGGCATTTGACATATTTCAAACAAATTCGACATAAAATTTAACAAGTTCGGCAAACAAGATTCAGAAAATTGCTGAAACAAATTCGGCGAAAATCAGTACAATGTTTAACAAGTGCTTGAAACAAATGAAGCACACAATTTCACAAGTTTTGAAACAAATAAATAAAGACAGACTAGTTGGCGTCGGCGTTGGCGTTGCCTCGGAGCGTCCATATGTGCTCCACCGGATCATCTTGCGTCTGTTGATGCATTGTAGTGTCTCGGATCTCCTGGCGTATAGCAATGAAGGCGGCCCATGATGTCGGCACCTGGTGATTAGGCTGTGCAAGAGGTCCCTCTCTCTCATATGGTGCTTGTTGCTCAGCCAGAGGAACCGGATGTTTTCGCTCATTTTCAATAATCATATTGTGTAGGGCGGCGGCTGCCATCTCTTCTCGCATAAGCTCGACGAACATCTGCTCCTCCTCTTCGTCCGAGTCCATGGCCGGCGAGGCAAATGGACGAACACCTGACGGGCGTGGTCGAGGCAACCCAAGCCGCGAGCGACGAGGAGTAGGCCAAAGTCGGAAAACAGGCCGGCGGAGGAGCAGCCAGATAGGCCTTCATCGAAAGACGGTGAAATATAGGAAGGTGGAGAAGAAGGGACGGCGGAATCTGGGCAACAAGTCGGCGGGGTGGTGCCGGCGGCGAGAGAGATACGAGGGGTGGGGGAGATTTTGAGCGAGGTGGCGGTGGGGTTCGTGTGTCGAGTCGCCGACAGATCGGGCCCTTCCCCGCTTTTCACTCGTTCGGAGTCCCCGATAGATCCCCGGGGGACCGGGGATGGCGTGGGCTCGCCGGATGGATGAAGGGCCAAATCCGGACGAAAACGAGGAACCGGGGGCGCGACTGGGCCGAATTTCGCCGTCCGGATGGAAAAATCGTCGCCCGGGGGCCTTGTCGGGGAGACGAGTGGAGATGCTCTTAAGATGCAGTTGGCTCGGTTGATGAGGAAAAAAAGACCGGGAGAAGAAAAGGCAGCCCTACAGACATTCTCTCCCGTCCTGCCGCCGCCTCTCGCGTTCCCCATCCCCTCGCCGGCGCGCCTTCCCCTCGCTGTCCTTGGCGCCTCTCTTCCATGCCCCTTTGCACCAGGCACGGGTACAACACCTTCTCCGCCGCTCTCTCCTCCACCAGCCTCCGCATCGGCCGAGGCACGGCAGAATGATGGCTGCAACCTTGACAAGCCATGGTATTCCCTTTTATCCGATGCCGCCCTGGCGAATTGAAGAGGAGGAGACAATACGGCGGCAAGATGGTCCAACGATTCGTGCGGCCCTCCTTCTTCTCGCACGCCCCTCTCCTGGCATCTCCAGAGCAGAGGAGGATATCTCAGAGGTGCGCCTTCTTCCTCTCCCCTTCTCTCCATTTGATTCGGTCGCCCACCGCAAGAAGATTGGCTCATTGTTGTGAATGTGTTCTGCATTAGATATGTTTGTGGATATGTCGGTTTGCACTCCGTTGATTGTGGTGATCGTCGGCTATCGGGGCTTCAACTGTGTGTTCTCAGACGAGGGCCCCCTGCCTGCATTGGTTGTCAAGAAGAGCATCCATGCTGCCATGGTGGTCGCCACGAGCAGGCATCAAGGCAGGTGAGGCGACCCTGAAAACTTCAGTTTACTTTGTTCTACTTGCATCTGAGAATTATTGGACACTTCTTTGTTGTGGACACTTAATTTTCTCATCAGGAGTATCCGGAAAATAAACAATAGAATTGAGTTAATGGCAATGTTGCGAATATTTGGAGCAGTTATCAATGTCATACAGATGTATCCTTTGGAGTTGATCTGATATGTATCTGTTTGAAATGGCAACATATTGCATCGGTTTGATAGTGGAATGCTGGTGCTGTAAGTCCCTCCCAGTGCTCTCCCTACTGGTTAGCAGCTGCAGCTTCCTTGGCAAATAGGCCTCACTGTTAGAACCGCTGGAAAAATTATAGCAATATTATGTGATCAACAAGATCAAGGTAGGCGTTTTCAAAGCATGATATTTTTAATGAAAGCAACGAGGAGTAAACTTTATCTTGTTCAATGGCTTAATTAACAAAGGGTACAGATCGGTTTGTTTTGGCTTAATTAACGAGGAGTAAACTTTATCTTGTAGGAGTAAACTTTATCTTGTTGGCATTTTTTATTATTGCTCTGGCTGATGTTCAGTTACTGCTGGTGGAGCAAGGAGGAACAATCAACACATTTAGCATTTATCTTGCTAAAACTGAATAATTAGTGAGAAAGGAGACATCAGACAATGCAAGGTTATGGCTCACTTAACCTTCAGCGGAAATTACTGACTTATTTGCTTTGAGTAGGCATAGAGTTTGTTTAGGCATTGTTTCCGATTGGCCCTGTGCTGCAGACTGAGGTTTCTGAACTTTGTGCTGAACTAAAATTCAGTGAGAGATGAGACTACAAATGGTTGTATACAGTTCCCCTTTCCAACATTCTTTAGCAGTAAGTCTGACAGTATATACTTACCTTGTTCACTGTTACAATCAATTAGAAGAAGCATCGATATTGCAACAATATTGCAGACAAATCAGTGTATCTCGTTTATTCCTTGGTTGTCCCTTGCAATTTCCGAAGTAGTTTGTTAACAGTTTTGCCATCCTGTATTCTTTGGTGAAAAATTGAAGGCTAAATTAGTACTGATGCCATGAATTTGTACCGTCTTGCCATTCAAACTTAAAAACTAAATTGGCTATTCTTCAATTCTTGCAGGTCAGCAATGGAGGCTTGACTGACTTTGTTGTCTTTGTTGCCCTGAACTGAATTAAGCGTCGGTCACCTCCAGCCTTTGTATGGCTGTGACCCAGCCGTTCGGGCTCCAGCATGGGGCTGTCGTAATACAATGTACTGAACAGTTTACTACTCTTTGTTAGTATAAGTGCTCAAGCTCTTCAAAGTGTGTCCAGGTGGTGCTATTAAGCAATTGCTTTTTCACATGCTAAATCAAAAATAAATACAAGTTTACTATTTGTCATTAGGCATTGGATTGGATCGCAAAGCATCGGTGAGGAGGCGCCCCATGGGGCGCCCCAACCACTAGTTGTATTTGTGTGCGTGTACTGCTCGTGGATCTTTGCCGTCCAGGGCAGAGGGCACCATCCAACACCAGGATATTTTAGAGATCGAGGGGTCACTTTGTCGAACAGTTGAGGACAAGACAAGCATGATCCATGCATATGATCCTCTCACTGGCGGTGGGAGTGCCGGAAACCAGAGAGCAACTTCCTAAAGTTTTCTTCAATCATGCGTAAACTGCTCTATACGTAAGCAATGGAGCATAGCAGCATGTGTGAGACTACTAGCAGCGGAAGGTCGGTGTTGTGAACTGAGAAGAAAATGAACTAATGCAGCACACTTTATTCATCTGAACAGGTTACAATATATAGCTGGCAGAGATCAGCGAGAGAGAGGAGTCGTGGCGGTTCAGTTCCTAGCTAGACGTATGCTCAACGTGCGGTACATGCAGATAAGTATTGACGGAGCAATACAAAGACTAAGTCTAGTCTAACACCCCCCGCAGTGTCGACGGTAGCTTCGCGAATGGTGAGACTGGAGCAAAACTCGACAAATGGTGTAGTCGCCAATCCCTTGGTGAATATGTCCGCAAACTGTGAAGTAGTCGGAACATGTAGAACCCGAACCTTGCCAACCTGAACTTTGTCCAGCACAAAGTGAATGTCAATCTCGATGTGCTTGGTGCGCTTGTGCTGAACTGGATTGGCAGAGAGGTAGACTACAGAAACATTATCGCAGTATACAACTGCCGACTTGTCCACCGGCCGATGTAGTTCCTGCAAAAGCTGACGGATCCAACAACATTCAGCAACAACATGAGCAACAACACGGTATTCTGCTTCAGCACTAGACCTGGACACTATTGTTTGGCGTTTGGCGGACCAAGAGATAAGGTTGTCTCCCAAGAAGACACAGAAACCGGTGGTGGATCTGGTGTCCGGGCAACCTGCCCAATCGGCGTCGGAGAAGGCGACTAAGGAGGAAGAGGAGGATGGAGTGATATGAGTGCCGTAGTCAAGGGTACCCTTGATATATCGAATGATGCGTTTGACGAGATTGAGATGGGAAGAACGCGGTGCGTGCATGAAAAGACATGCCTGGTGAACAGCATATGCGATTTCGGGACGGGTGAGGGTAAGATACTGGAGGGCACCAAAGAGACTACGATAGAGAGTGGGATTATCGAGAAGATCACCGACGGAAGCAGAAAGTTTTGAGCCGGAGTCTATGGGTGTTCTGGCAGGGTTGCAATCGTCCATGCCAGCTCGCTGAATGATGTCAAGAGAGTACTGTCGTTGGGAGAGATGGAGCCCATAGGAGGATCAAGTGACGGCAATACCCAAGAAATGACTAAGAGGACCAAGGTCGGTCATAGAAAATTCAGAGTTGAGTTTGGAGATGATCTGAGAGAGAAGAGACGTGGAGGAGGCGGTGAGAACGATATCATCTACATAGAGTTGAGTTTTGAGGCCGTATAGGGATTTGTTGAGAAGACATACATGAGAGGGATGAGAGGGATCCTCGAAACCTAGAGGCTGGTGACAGTAGACTGTTTCAGAGAGATTGCCATGGAGGAAGGCATTTTTTACATCGAGTTGGTGGATGGGCCACTGAGAGGAGACGGCGAGAGAGAGAACAATTCAGATGGTGCTAGGTTTGATGACGGGGCTGAAAGTTTCGTCGTAGTCGATGCCGTGTTCTTGAGAAAAGCCGTGGACAACCCATCTAGCCTTGTAACGTGCTAAGGAACCGTCGGAGTGATATTTGTGGCGATACACCCATTTACCACTAACAATATTTGCGCCGGTGGGTTTGGGAACTAAGGTCCACGTGTTGTTCTGGAGAAGAGCATCGTGCTCGAAACGCATAGCGGTGGACCCGTTCGGATCAGCCAGAGCTTGGCGATAAGTGCGCGGGAGAGGGGAGATAGGAACGACGGCGGTGAGATCAAAGAGGCGACGAGGTTTGACGATGCCGTGTTGCAGGCGAGTGCGTTTGGGAGGGGGCGAAGGAGGGTTGTTGGGCTGGGCCGGAGTTGGGACAGAGTCGGGCGGAGTGGAAGGCGGGCTGGTGGCGCTAGGTGGGTTCGGAGGACGAGTGGGACTAGGAGGCTCGGGAGACCGTGGCGGGTCGGTTGCATGGAGCTGCATGGGCGCGAGGATCAAGGAGTGATCGACGTGAACGGAGGGAGGAGCGACGGGATCTAGGGAAAGATCTGTTTTAGCGAACGGAAAAACGTTCTCATCAAACGTGACGTGTCGTGAGATATAGACACGCTGGGTTGGGATGTGATAGCACCGATACCCCTTGTGTTCGGTAGCGTATCCAATAAAAACGCAGGGAAGGAATCTGGGGGCTAGTTTGTGGGGAATAGTGGCAGCTAAATTGGGAAAACACAAACAGCCATAAACTCTTAGATGATCATAAGTCTTCGTTTTTCGAAAGAGCAATTCATGAGGAGTTTGAAGATCACGGGGTTTAGTCGGCCTAAGGTTTAGAAGATGAGTGGCGGTGCTAACGGCTTACGCCCAAAAACGCAGAGGCATGTACGCTTGAAGAAGAATGGTGCGGAGGACGTCGTTGGTGGTTCGAATCGCGCGCTCGGCTTTTCCGTTTTGAGGAGAGGTGTGAGGACAGGAAAAACGAAGAGAAGTGTCGTGAGAGGAGAAGAAGGAGCGATTGGAGAGATTATCAAACTCCTTGCCGTTGTCGCATTGAATTGTGTCGATAACACGGTGGAAGTGGGTTCGTATAAAAGCATGGAAGGTAGACAATGTGTGCGGTACATCAGATTTTGCACGTAAAGGAAAAAACCCATATATAATTGAAAAAATCATCAATTATGAGAAGGTAAAATGTATAATTGGAATGAGAACTAAGAGGGGCGGTCCAAATATCGCAATGAATCAAATCAAAGGCAGCGGAAGATTTGCTAGAGGAATTACAAAAAGGAAGGCGGACATGCTTGCCTAATTGGCATGCCTCACAAAGGTTCTTGGAATTATTACAAGGAAAACGTTTATTGAAACTAGAGGTAATGCCGGGGTGCCCCAGTCGACCATGCCAGGTGTCTTGAGGGACGGCGGTGGAGGTGAACGCGGTGGGTGATGATGAAGGCGTCGCCGAGACGATGGGGTAGAGATCGCCGGTGCTGTCACATCGGTGCAGCACCTCCTTGGTGCGGTAATCCTTCACAGAGAGGCCATAAGCGTCAAATTCCATAGCAAGCATGTTATCAGTTGTAAAGCGGCGGACAGAGAGAAGATCTTTGACAAGGTTCGGGACGACAAGAACATCATTGAGAGGGAGAGAACGGGAGGAAGAGAGGATATGCGAGTTGCCAATGTGAGTGATGGGGAGAGAATCGCCATTGCCAAACATAACAGGTGTATGATAGGGAACAGGTCTAGTATGGAGCAGATTACCTTGGTTGCCTGTCATGTGCGCCGAAGCCCTGGAGTCCGCCACCCATGCGTCGTGCATGGACATGTCCTGCAGCGCGTTGATGAGCGCCGTCTGCTGGAAGCTGGGTGTCGAGGTGGAGGCGCCATGTTGACCCATCGAAGGAGGGGCTGGGACGGCTGCTGTTGGCGGTGACGCGAAGTGGGCAGGGACGAGGTACTGCGGCATGGGCGGTGGCATGCCGTAGGTCGGAGCAGCGACGACGGACGGTGGCGCGGCGTAGTAGGGAGGAGCGGCGCTGTGGTACTGCAGGGGCGCGAAGGTGGTGTAGGCGTGCGTGGTCGACGCGGATGGGCGCGGGCCGAGGATGCCCGGCGCCATGCCGGGGCTTGCAGGAGCGTTGAAGGCGACCGGCCAAGCCTGGACCATGCCGGTCCAGGGACGCGTCGAGGTGGAGGCGGGATTGTTGTTGTAGCCGCCGTGATTGCTGAAGCGTTTGCGCTTCTGGTTCCCCTGGTTCGGCGATGGAGAATTTTGCGCGCTGAAGGAGCCGTGTCCGCCATGGGTGCCAACCGGGGCGGGCGGGCGAGGATAGGTGATGAAGGCGGTGGAGGAGGAAGCCGCGCCGGGGGCCTTGCCTTGCATCTTTTCGTCCATGGACAGTTTGTCCACGGCAGCGGCGGGGAGAGAGTCGAGGCCTTGTTCTGGATGAGCCTGCCGATGGTGGCGTGGCGCTCATGGAGGCCATGCACGAGCTGAAGAAGGAGGGAGTGTGTTTCCAGGGGATACCCCAGGTCACGTAATTCATCAGAAAGAAGCTTGAGCTTACCGACGTAAACACTTAGAGGGGTTTCCAGTTGGGTGAGGCCATTGTTGCGGAACAAGGTCTCGATGGCGACCAAGATGGCGCGGGTGGTGGCGCCCGGGTGGAGACGGCGTGACGCAGCTCCGGAGTGATAAGCTCGTAGAGCCAGCCCTTGACGATGTAGTCGAGGGTGACAAGGTATAAGAGCTTGTCGACAGATTTATCGGTCAAGGACTTGGAGAAACTTGTCCGAAAAATCTCGTCGCTGAACAAAAAAGACACCGTTCCTTCATCTTGCCGCGTGACGCCATACAGCGCCACCAACGCGCTCCCTCAGGTGATATATTTTTGTCATATGTTTATTCATGCACTCTTTCTTTTTCTCCTTTGGTACTGCCATTTCTTCGATTGCTATTACTAATATGAATCCATGTCGATATTTTTCTATTTTTGTGCAGAACCATGATACTGCATCTCCTCTTCCTCCCCTTCCCGAAGGTGGGGAAGTCGAAGAACGTTGTCACCGATGACAACCAAGGCACTTCTCACCTTGAGAGTGAAGTCGCGGGTTCTCGAAAATCCGCGGCATCCTCTGAAAAAGAGATTGAAACCGAGGCTACCGCATCGACACACTCTTCTCTCCCCGCTGCTTCCCCGAAGAACAAGCGAAAGAGGGACGAGGTTGTTGATTCCGGCACCTCCAAAGCCGATGCTGCTTGTGCCGGAGAAACTGCACCTAATGTTGGAAAGAGAGCTTTCAATCCGTACGAGGATGCTCTTGTCAGCTCGTAAGTTCTTGCTGCTCTATGTATTTTTTTCCTTCTCGATAATTTTCTTTTTTGTTTCTTATCTTGTCTCTTTATTTGTTGTAGTGGCGACGAGGAGGAAAATGCACCTATTGACGCGACTGCTCGAACGAGCACGTCCCGTACTTTAGTTGTATCCGAAGCTCAACCTGATGGAGATGAAACTTCGCCTCCTCAACAAAACACAGAGCATCCAACACCAGTTGAAAGCCCCCGAGCCTCTTCACCAAAGAGAGCTAGGGTAGAACCAGCCAAGGAACCTCTCCTGCTGAATGGTAGTTCCACGACTCCTTCATTGGATGATGTAAGTTTTTGACTCTTCCTTTTCCGAACATTTCAGAATTTGTCGACTCCCCTTTGTTTCTTGCTTAAGTCCTATCGAATTTTTCCTTCCTATATTGACTCTCCTTTTTCTTTTGGTTTCTCTTCAGCCTTTGATGAAGGAGTTTATTCGCCTCGGTACCCAATTCGTCGGGTACCGTGACCATGCCAAGAAGCTTGAAGGTACCTTTTTTATCTTGTTCCTGCTTTTTCTGTTGCACGCCTGCCATTATTTTGTCATAGCATTTAACTGTCGTTGATTATGCCTTAAATCTTGCGAAGTCAAACAAACATGCTGACGCTCTTGCTACCAAGTTAGAGCAAAGTGAAAATGCTCGCAAGAAAGCTGAAGCAGATGCTGCCGCCGTCGAAGATCTTCGGAAAAGACTTCACGACGCGTAAACTTCGTTGAGCGAACATATAACTCAGCAATCTGCTCGCGAGACAGAAATTGTTGCTCGCTTAGAATCGCAATGTCGACGTTTTGTTAGTAAGTGCTCAGATCCTTGCTGCTTCCTTGTGTCGTTTTTGTTCCCTTTTTTGTTTGACCAACTCTTTTTTACTTTATTCAGGGAGAACAGATCAAGAATATGAGCTGGACAACCCTGAAGGTGACCAACTCCTTGACGCAATCTTCATTGCCAGCACTGGATTTGCTACCCATGTGGCCTCTGTATGCAGCTCTTTAATGAAACCAGCTTCTCTTAGTCGATCAATTTCTGACAGCATAGCTTTACGGTTTGGCTCCGAAAAACGCCTCAGAGGTTGCTTGATTGGTCTCGCTATTGGATCCAAGTTTAGGTGGTGCTCGGCAAGTTCCCCAGGTACTACTGGCATGTCAGCTGGACACCATGCGAAGATTTTCTAGTGCTCACGGAGGAACTCGACGAGCGCGCTTTCCTATGCGAGGTCCATGTTTGTCGCGATGGATGTCGTTTTCTTCGGATCTGTCGGGTGGATCTGCACCTCCTTAGAATCTTTCGTCGTGTTAAAGGTTGGTTCCTTGTTAAATCTCCCTACATCTGGCAGCACATCATAATCAGTCGTGAGCCTTGACGCCATGTACTCTGCTTGCATCCCGAAAGTTTCTGATAGTCAATGAAAATCCTTGTCATATTTATCGGCTAGCGCGAAGCTTCCTTTGACTGTGATTGGTCCCTTAGGTCCAGGTAACCTCCATAGCAGATACGTGTAATGTGGTACCGCCATAAACCTCGCATATGCTGGTCGCCCCAACAAGGCGTGATATTGCGACGGGAAATCCACAACTTCAAACTCCAACCTTTCTATCATGTAATTTTCTCGGGTCTCAAACTGAACGTCGAGATTAATCCTTCCCAATGGATAACTCGGCTTCTCTGGTGTGATTCCATGGAAACGCGTGTCAGTTGGTTTTATATTTGCCAGGGATATGTTCATCTTCCTCAATGTATCTGCATACATAAGGTTTAGACTGCTGCCTCCGTCTATGAAAACTCGAGATACGTCGAATCCTGCGATCACCGCTGGTAAGATAAGTGCTGACTGCCCTGGTCGAGGAACTGTTGCTGCGGGTGATCTGCAATTGTGAAGCCGATGTCCTGTCCCGACCAATTTAGGTACTCTATCATTGGTAGAGGCATCTTCTCTGCCATGAACACTTGCCGCGAGATTACCTTCTGAGCCCTATTAGATGGCCTAGCTTTCTGAATCATCGAAACCGCGCCGTTGGAGTTAGGATACACATATGGAGGTGGGTGTGGTGCTGCCGCTATTCTGAGCTGGTGTCGATTTTCATCCGTGATCGCGGGAGGAGGTGGTAGGTGGATCTCACTCCTAGGCCCTTGGGGGTTTCTATTTGTTGCTTGAGCATTGGCTATCCCTGCTACTCGCAGCATTGCTTGAAAATTACGGCAGTCCTTCTGCAGATGTCCTGACTGCCTTCTTCCATTGTTGTCGAGATAAAAATGCATCTGACATGGCCCATTCATCATATCTTCGGGAGTTACGAAAGGTCTCTGAAACCTTGACCCGCTATTTTGCCTGTTATTTCGAGAATCATCTCTGTTGCCGCCTCGCTGCTCATTACTTCTTTGATATTCATCTCTATTGTTTCCTCCGTTGTTTCCCCGAAAACCATCCGATATTTGGCCAGGAGCATCGTAACTCGAGAATTGCCGAGGAAATCGCCTTCTATTTTGAAAGTTTCGGCTACGGTCCTCCTCTGGTGACCTGTGTCGCTTATTGTGAACAACATCCTCTCCGTCTGCCCACCTGTTTGCTATCTCCATCAATGCTGACACTGTCCTTGGGTTAGTTCTCCCCAAGTCTTCGACAAAATCTCCTCGCCGAATTCCTGCCACAAACACATCTATTGCTCTCTCGTCAGATATATTCTCTGCCGAGTTTTTGATGATGTTCCACCTTTGGATGTACTTTCTCATCGATTCATCATGTTTTTGTCGACACGATCTCAACTCTTCTAGTGATGCCGGTTTTTTGCAGGTTGATCGAAAGTTCTTGACGAACACATCCTCAAAACTATCCCAGCTGTCGATGGATCCCGGAGGAAGTTTCTTTATCCAGGATCTTGCGGCTCCGCTCAGGTGTATTTGAATACTCTGCATGGCTATTGCCCTGGTGCCACCTATCAATTTCACCGTCTCTAGGTAATCGACTAGCCAATCCTCAGGATCTTGCAGGCCATCAAATTTCTTGAAACTATCGGGTAACTTGAATCCTGACGGGACTCGAGTTATTCGAACTCGTCTCGTAAAACACGGGAGTCCGCACATATCTTCTTCGGCAACTTCCGGTGAATGCCGATGTTCCCTTCTATCTTGTCGCGCTCTATCCACCCTGGCCTGAGTCGCTGTGTCTCTAACTCCACTTGCTCTCGGTGGATCTTGCACTACTGCGGTAGGTCGCGGACTATTTTGCCTTGCAGTTCCTTCGGGAGGTGCAGCTGCAAACGCTGCTCCCATGGCTCCACATCCTGCCATGGCCATGTTATACAACGCTTCTCTTGGATCTCTGGGAGGTGGCCTGGACGCTAGGATGAAAGCTTGCGTTGCCATGTATCCTGCTTCCGGTGTTTTTGGAATAATATTCCCCCTCGTGTCGATTGACATGAAAGACATATCGATGTTTTGAATTAAAGTTTCTCTTTCTGCTTCAGGTATATTTTGCAGTCGAGATCTTGCTCTCCTTCGAGCTTCTCTGTGGCTATCTCCCGAAGTTCTTGAATGTTGGCTTAGTTCAGCCCTTCGCCTGCTTGACGCGGAAGCTGCTTCCTGCCTCCTGTCCAAATCGATTTTCTGCTTCTCGAGCTCCCTTCTGGTACGTGCGAGCCTATATTGATACGCTTGTAACTCCTCAGGTGTCGCCGTAATGGTCATTGGTTCCGTACCATCGATAGCTCTTGCGACTCGATCCCACATCACCTGCGGAAATCGTACCATCTCTCGTGTTCCTGGTCCGATATATTTTGTTCCCAAACCTCGCGTGAGATCTGCGGGATCGACATATGGATTTCCCGCATCGTCGAAAGCCTCTGACGTCGCTGGTTCTGTCCGGCTTGGTTCTCCGATTGCGTAGATTTGATGATATTTTGGATTCTGAACTTTTTCGGGTTTGGTGACACCATCATTGAGATTGGTGAAGACCTTGCCCACAATAGTGGATCTGTCGATGAAGGTGAAGCTGTCGATATCGCTCGAGTCATTGCTTATATCGGAGTCCGCAGATGACTCGAAAGACATGTCGCTGAAGATCTTGGCGAGTTTTTCACTTGCCCTGGTGCTGATGAAGCGTGGCGACGAAATCTCTCCTTCGCTTGACTCTGTTGACGATGCTGAGTCCGAAATATCGGGATCGACCGCCGATAATCCCGACGAGATCGGAATTTCGAGACGATATGATCCTTCCTTCTCGGCGCGGAAGTGGAACTTTCCAAACGTCATCTCCATGGGATCCTCCAGATACGCATATGCATCCAAACGGGAGGGCGGGTGAGGAACAAAATCAACGAGACCAGTTTCGATCTGTTTACCTCTGTCCATGATGTTGCTTGCTACCGACGAAGTCGAGGATCTTGAACGTGCCATCGAGATCAGCTCCTTGTCGCCTCTAGATCCCACGGACGGCGCCAATTGACAAGGTATCAACTTGTCAATGCCTACGGATTGTAGACTAGGGTTTCCATGGATGTAGAGGGAAAGTAGATCTCGAAGGTTTCAGCCGAAGAGTACTCGACGAATATGAAACTAGGGTTGTGTTGACAGTAAATTCGATTCTTTCTTTGTCCCTCGACTCCCCCTTATATAGGAGGTGGAGCTGAGGGTTTCGTAATACACAAGTTTACAGAGTCCGGGAGGGTTTCTGACCGGTCCCGCAAGATTACAAGTTCTACTTCCTAATACAACTCTAACTATCCTTATTAACATCTTGGGCTTCTGAATCTTCTTATCCTTCGGGTCGTGGGTCTTCAGTAAACCCCGGGTACCATCTTCGGCAGGCCCATTGGGGATGCCTATGTTAGAGGGAGAGCCACTCCGGGTCGGAGGGGTTGGCGACGTCGCTGACGACGTGATCCAGAACCTGGTAGATGGCGAGTTTCATCTCGACCCGATCTCGCCAGAGCGCGTACGATCCGCGCTGCAGATCCAGGATGTCGTCGGGCGATCTGCGAAGAGAGATGGTAGAGAGGGTGAAGGAGGAGTGTCGAGGAGTGGGGCGCGGAAGCTAGGGTTTATGGTGGTAGAGAGGGCGGCGGGGTTGATGGTGGTAGAGAGGGAGGCGGTGGTGCCAGCGGAGGAGGCGCAGAAGTGGCAGCACCGGCAGCAGGGCGGAGCCCATCATTGTAGGATCGTGGGTGGATTTAGGGGAAGTCTGATACCATGTGAACTGAGAAGAGAATGGACTAATGCAGAACATTTTATTCATCTGAACAGGTTACAATATATAGCTTACAGAGATCAGCGAGAGAGAGGAGTCGTGGTGGTCCGGATTCTAGCTAGACGCACGCTCAACGTGCGGTACATGCAGATAAGTATTGACGGAGCAATACAAAGACTAAGTCTAGTCTAACAGGTGTGTCTGGCATGTCGGCGCGGTGACACCAGATATTTTGGCGCACTGTTCGTGGTTTGTGCGCCTTGATAGTTTGGGCTACAAGACGGCCATGCCGCCGCGCGGCATTGTGGCTCATCTCTGAGCGGGGGAGACGTCTGAGAGTGACTCCAGGTTTGGTTGTGTGTGTTCAGTGAATCGGCGGTCTGGTATCATGTGGACAACGAGGCTCCCATGCTTGTGAGGTTTTTGGTCCTTTTTTTTTCTCAAACTCAACCGCTTTGTATGGTTTCGGGTCCAGTTTTCCTATAAACTAGGTCAATCCGGAGAGAGAGAGAGAGAGAGTGAGAGAGAGAGAGAGTGAGGGATAGCGATTGGTGGGAGTGGTGGTTGGGAACCTTGAGCAAATTGGGTGAAACAACGGTTGCGGGACAGCACGGCATCGATGGAGTCTGAGCTCATTGGAGAAGAAGAGAACTAAAGTTGTGAGTCGTGGGTGGTCGTTTCCGGGTGATTTGTAGAATTTTTCTAAACAAAAACGATGGTGTTGGGATCACGGGCCTCAGCCCTATTCAAACTTCAGAAATTACACAAATTGTTAGTTCCACGTTAGACGACATTTCCAGTATAGAAAGGAGACCGAACTTCGAAACCTCTCCGGATTAGACCAGAATTGAGTATATGTTGTATGAAAAGTGTCATGATGAATGTTGTGGGTATACTTTATGGGTATATCAACGACGTGGCCTAGTCCGGCAAGCCCGGGTGGTCCATAGATGGTGATGTGGCATGGGGCCCATCGGGCGGCCCAGTTGCTGTAGATCCTGAAGGATGAAGTCCAGCCCAGGAACGAGAAGCCGGATCCCAACCGACCTACGAAGGAGGCCGGATCCGTGAAGGCCCATGAAGTATCCGGATCCAGCAGTATTTAGAGGAAGGCGGATCCTTGACGTGCACGGCAAGATATTGTACCGTAGTTAGATAACTTGTATTCCGGCTAGGACTCTCCGTGTAAACCCTAGATCCATGCGCCTTTATAAGCCGGATCCCGGGAGCCCTAGAGGCACAACCACAACTCATTGTAACAACGCGAAAGCACCCAGATAATTCCAGAAAAGCAGCAGTAGGCCTTGCCATCGTGCAGGTGTTTCGAAGCTGGGTAAATCGCGTACCACCATCCCGAGGACTCTCCGCCCTATGGCCCTTACTTCTTCTCCCCTCCATGAGGATCCCTCCTCTGGAGTACCGTCGAATAGGCAACAACAGTTGGCGCCCACCGTGGGGCCTGCGGCGTCTGGAGGCCGGAACCGGGAGGGTTCTACCTTCGGAGGCATCGGCGACACCATCGCCGTGGGGCACGTCAAGTACGCCGGAAACTTCCCGATCGTCCCTGAGGACGAGTGCTGGATTCTGGCTAAGACAAACCCCGTCAAGCTCTCCATCATCCCGATCGGTGGGATACACATCTTCATCGGCGAGACCGTCGATTCCGACGGGAACGCACTGGTAAGTAACGCTGATGCGACCGCCGCTGAGCAGGACGCAGTCGCGAAGATCCGATCTGAGTCGTAGGAACTTCCTAAGGAAAGTTCCGCCTTAGATCGGGAAAAATTAAAACCCACCCAATTCGCCCCTGAGCAGGAAATAAAGGTGGAAGACCAATGCAGATCTGCCTGGGTCTCCCAGGTGTTAGAGAAGCAAAGGTGTCACTTCGTGCACTTCATAGCCCATACCGCAGGAACCGCCCCTCAAGAAGCTGGAGCTGGCCCCATGCAGGTTGAGGAACCGGAAAATAACGCTGCTTCGGATCAGCTGGAGGTTGTCGGAGAAAGCAGCGATCCGGGTGACGAATCGATCCTGGGCAACCTCAGCCCAGTTTCCGGGGATACCCCCTCCATGGATACTGAAGAGTTCGATCGCAAGGTGAAGGAATTCGGATACGGTGATCAGCCTGAAGTTGAATCCGCCCAGCCCAAGCAGGTTCTTGCAACCTTGGCAGCGCTGGATCAGCAGGAATCGGCAGACGAGCACACCACTTCCGACCCGCAGCCATCCGATGCAGGATCTCCGCTATCGCGGGCACGACCGCATAAGGAAGTCTTGTCCCCAGAAGAACTGGTGGCGCAAGCAGGCATGGACGCAATTGCACACTCGGAGATCCTCAACAAACCCATAACTCCCGAGGAAGCTGCAGATCCGGAGGCTCTAGAAGCCAAAAGGCAGGAGATGCTGGCAACAGCCCAGAAAATCGCTAGAACCGCAGCACAAATGTTGGATGAAAGGAAAGAAGCCGCGCACTTCGTGGAAAATTTCCACCTGCGAGAGCTTGAGGTTGACGAACAACTTGTAAAGGTCAAGGAGCTCCAACAGCACTGGAAAGACAAGGTCACTGTAAACACCCGGATATTTAAGTCCAGATGCCTGTCATGCCATACATCGCAATCCCAGGAATATTGTTGTTGCGAGACATAACAGTTGAATATCATAAGTCATCATTCATTACATACCATAGTCATCTTACAAATAGAGATCACATGATCCCATATTACACACAGAGTTGATCTAGGGATCAACATTCACCAAGTTCATAGTTTCATAGCGGAAGCGTAAATAGAAGGGACTCTCTAGTCCACAGGCCAACGTCTGACGTCAGAAGGCTCCCTAGTTGTCGTGGGCGTCCTGCGGGTCGTCTCCTTCAAACTGGGGTTCTGCTTCAGAATCTGGCCATTTGAATAGCCAGGGACACAGCCGTGAGTACTTTAAAGTACTCGCAAACCAATACTAAGGTAAGTGCTAACAATTCTAGTAAGGGGGTACTAAGCTCTAGTTTCTTTGGCATAAAGCAAATTTTATTTCACAAACATTTTTGTAAACCACTCTTTGAATGCTATCTCACTCTAGCAGGAACATTAGTGTCATTCCCACAACTCTGTTGTGATTCCCAAGTCAAAATCTCTGTTCAAGTTCAAAAATCGTAGGTCACCCTTCACCATTCATAGTTTTCGAAAAGTTCTGATGACGGAACAGTATGGCCTTTCCAACTGTCCATAACCGAGGACGCGGCTATTCGAATAGGTTTACTCTGCAGAGGTTGTACACTTGTGCCACAACAATTGCAATAGCTCGTCAGGGGTAACTGGCCCTGATTTATCGTACGCAGTACGCGAACTACCAATCATAACCTTTCATTTACATACCCTAGTATAGGCACCTCTCCCCATGAGCTTGGCCTCCCAGTGAAGACAATCAGTCAGCCTGGGAACTGCACAGGGCTTGGGCCGGACATTCACCTCATTTCGCATCATATCATATCATCTTAGTTGTTTGTGGTAGAGGCAGCTTTCGGCATAACCCCGATGATGCTTGTTTAGAGGGAACCCATACTAAGACACACAAACTTCCAGTTAAGCCCTACCCAGATTCAGGTATTGTGGGGGTACGGTAAAATTGGAATGGTATCGCATCCGAACCCAACCATCAGTGTTTTTGTAAAATTCACCAAGTCATTCACCAGTCATATTCACCTTCAAAAATCATTCAATGGAATGCATCTTCATTCCAAGGTTTCAAAACTCCTTCAAAATCTTTCAATAGAATGACTCGTCATTCCAAGGTTTTCGAAATCATTTCAGTTCCCAGTTTCTCAAATGGAGTAGTCACTTTCAAATCAGCACTAGCATCTATGTAGGAGGGTGCTAAGTATTTTGCTTTGCTTCTAGGCTAAGTTTGATACTCTTGTACTAATCCAATACTAACCAAGTAAATCAGGAATCAAAAAGCACTTCGATAAAACAAAGGTAAATAAAGCTTATAAAGTAAAAACTGGAAATTAGGATCATAAGCCTAAAGTAAAATAGGGGAATGCTGGGCTCATAGAGAGCTTAGCAAGTTGCAAGAGTATTATCTTGCAACCAAAATGGTTTGCCTCAAGCTAGCTTGCATTGGGGGTAGCTTGCTAACTTTACTACTCGGTAACCAACTTGTACTTTGACCAAAGTTAACTATAAAAGTAACTCATTTAGAAAACAAGTAAACACGTGTAAAGTAAAAACTTGGGATGGGTTCATATAAGAAAAGGTAAGAAACATGGTGCCTTGCCCCAAAGAGGCTTTGCACTTGGCAAGAATATTAGCTTGCAAACAAAATCATTGATAATAGCTTGCATGGGTAATTTCTATCAGTGCTAGCTTGCCTTGGTTGAAGTGAGAGTCCAAGTTCTCTTCTCCTTTCTTGTTGTAGAAGTCCTCCTCGAAGTCCTCCTCTTCTTGATGGTCTCCGGTACTAGCGTCTAAAATACGAATACGGGGCATACAATCATCATACCACCCTTACATACTAAACTAATCACACACAAGCTTCACACAACTTAACTAGCATCCCACACTACCATTAAGTGGGTGGATGTGTTCCTCTTATGTAAGAAAAATAATTTCCTCTCATTATCTTATTAAGATTTAATTTCTCTTATGAACAAAATAGGACCTAGGTTGACCAAAGTCAACCTCTTCCTTCTCCTCATTTGAGAAAATGATTTAAATGAGGTTCCATACCTCATACAAGTTAATACTAATAGGGTAATGATTTAATGTCACCAAATAACTCAACATGAGTTTATATAGATCATGGCCCATACCTCATGTTGAAATATTTGAGACCAAGATTTAAATGAGAGGGAAACCTCTCATATGATTTAACACATAGTGGTAACCAGGTTAACCACTATCATTGAGGTGATTTCATATCTTCAACAATTCCTTGGCTATCCTAACATTACTTGTATTTACACCAATTATTTTATTCCCACAAATACTACAATTAGGGTGCATTGGTTGTGTTGCTTGAGGAAAATAATTTCCTCTCTCTACATATGTAAGTGATGGTTTCCATCTAGTGTTTGAGAAATACCTTTCTCTTATTGAAAACTTCTTAAGATTTAATTTCTCAAACAATCATGCATGAAATCATGTTGACCCAAGTCAACCATTCATCATCATAAATTGAGAAATAGATTTAAACGAGGTAAAATACCTCATACCATTTAATAACACTACATATGATTTAAATCTCTTAGTAATTCATATAGGTGAGTTTGGCCAGGGGTCCAAACATCTCATGAATTCATTTGAGACAAGATTTAAATGAAGTATATGACTTCATATGAATTACTTAATAGTTTTGGACAATATCAACTAGTTAAACTAGCCATATTGCACACTACTTAATCTAGGGCATGATCATGCAAAGTGACCACACCATTTTATTGCATAAACAAATAGTGTAAGTCAAATGTGAGCTAAAGGAGTTGGAATTGACTTAATATCTATTTTGGTTGATTTTTAAGAATTATTCTAAGACAGAAAAGTCCCTGTCTTGTTATTTTTGGCAGATTAATTCTACAAAGGATATGGGTTTGAATCCAATGGCATTGTGTAGAGAAAACTCTAAGCTTTCCAAATATATAAAATTTGTAGAATTTGGCCGAGAAGATTTGGAGTTATTCAATTTCTAAGGCAGCATCAGTTTGCAATTTATCTAAAAAGAATTAAACGAATTTGAATTTGTACGGCCGGCGGGAAACTAAACGGGCCGAAAGATTTAAACACGGCCCCAGCCAGCCCAGTAACGTTTCGGGCCAGCTGACAGAGGGACCCACGCGTCAGGGACGGTGGCTTACCGAATCGGTACGGGGTAGTGCGGGCCGTAGGTTTAGATGGCGATCGGGCGGCTGTGGTTCGTCGTCGTTGTCGATGCGAGGGCGGCGCTGGCACGGCGGAGGTAGGGGGTCGGAGCGGTCGTCGGAGCTCCGGCGGTCGACGGCGAGGTGCGCAGCGACTCACGATGGCAATTTTATCCACGGATCCGGGTATCCACGGATATTCGACCCGCCGGGCACGGGTATGGAGGGTTGGTTGTGTCCACGGATTTCATGGGGCGGATATCCAATAATTCATGGAGCGGGAACGGGCAGAGCTTTTGCTCCATGGATATTCGATGGATATCCAACTAACATGTGGGACCCACATGCCAGTGACACATGCGATTTTACCTACTATTGGCTGTACTTTTTAGGCCCAAATCACCAAACCCTTAATTTAAGCCTTAATGATTTTATACTCTAAATAATCATGGAACCGCCTTATGCTGGTAAGGCTTCCGCCGGCCGCATTGACTGTGGATCTTCGTGATTGCTCTGCCTCCTCGGTAATGTGATATATTGTTGCTTTGATATTCCTATGTATTGTCGACATAATTACGGTTGAAATGCTACTGAAATAATGTCGAAATGCTGCCAAAATATTCATGTTAGTTTATTATTGATGAAATGCAAGTGAAATATTGCTGAAATGGTACTCAAATTTTATGGGCATGGATATCCATGGATATCCAGGTATCCATCGGATTTGGATTTGGGGCGACATCCATGCCCATGGATACTTTCGTGGGCGGGGCAGAGCGAGGCTGATGGATTTGGGCATGGATCTGGTTTTCCTATATCCGTCCAAACCCGCTCCATTGCCATCCTTAGCAGCGACGTTGTCAAAGACGGCGGTCCTCCTGGTAGCAGTGGCGTCTCCGGGGAGGGCTCCAATCGGCGGCGGCGTCTGCGGCAGCTTGCGGGACTCCGGCGTGCAATTGGGCGACGGTGGTGGCTAATCCGAAGTGAAGAGGGTGTGAGGAGATCGAGAGGATGGAGAGGAGCAAGTTTGGTGTGGAGATAGAGGCGCGGGAGGCGGTGTATTTATAGGGCGCGAGGTGGCCGTGGGGTGTGTGGCTGAGCGACATCATCGCGGCGTCTCCGGCGCTCGAAGGGGCGAACTAGGGGGAGCGTCGTGTAGGCAACGTCTAGGCGAAGCTATCGCGCGTGATGGAGAGGTGGGGGACGGTCTGGCGACGACGCATTGCGTCCGTGTCTGCGGCGGCGTCCACGGGATCGTGTCGCCGTCTCCGGCGGCGGCGGTCCAGGGCCGTAGTCGCGAGCGTGTCTGGCGGGTTCGCGGTGCGGCGCTGATGCTCAACGTGCAGTACGGGGGTCCGGGGGAGGTGTGGAGAGAGAGGACGGCGCGTGGCCAGAGTTGGCGGTGGACGCGCCCACGACGTCCACGACATCGACCAGAGCGCGCCAATTCCGGCGAGCTTCGGTGTCCTCTCCGACCAGGGTTTGCATAGGTTGGCATAGGGAGGTGAGGTGGAGCTAAATGGCAGCAGGGCCAGAAGTGGAGAGCAAAGGTGAGAGGGGG
This sequence comes from Lolium rigidum, assembly GCF_022539505.1. Classification (NCBI taxonomy): domain Eukaryota; kingdom Viridiplantae; phylum Streptophyta; class Magnoliopsida; order Poales; family Poaceae; genus Lolium; species Lolium rigidum. The sequence goes on from NC_061511.1 coordinate 275,648,043, forward strand.
AGCACGGCATGGCCGGCATGGTGTGTGCATGGCCATGACTAGGCCATGTCTTGCCCTTCCCTAGGGTTTCTGTGGTGGTGTGAGGCAGAGAGGGGGCAAGGGAACATGTAGGGTTGGTTTGGGTAGGTTAGAGTTAGGATAGAACACTATTTCAAATAGTGGGTGTTGTTCCCTATTTATGTTTCATCAAATTTTGCCCAAAATTGCTTTAGTTCATATGGTTGACAATTTTGAAAAGAGTGTGTTTGGTTTGGTTCTAAATGACCAGAGGTAAAGAGAAGTGGTGGTGGAATTTAGAAATTTAAAGAATGACAATTTTCACTAAGTGGGAGATTGTTCCACTTAATTAAAAGTGCCAACTTTGGATGAGCATAGCAATTGATCAAGAAGGATTTTGGCATGGTGGTCTTTACTAAAGTTGTTCATCTTGATGTCCTCTTGGATGACATGCAAAGAGGTGGGACAGTTTAGTTTGAAAAACTTGAAATAGAGAGGCTCAAAGTAGTGACCAGAATATAAATGGCAGATTTGACCATTATTGTATGTGAGCCAAATTTGAATTTGAGAACCATTTGAATTGTGTTTCTTTGATTCCAAAAGTTGTAAAAAGTGTTTAGTATCATTATTCAACTCTTGGTGAGGGCCAAATAGGTCTAGGTCAAAATTGATAAGAGTGGCATAAGCCCTATGTGAGGTTTTTGTGAATTTCTCCTTTTTATTCTTTTATTTTCCTTGGCCTCACTTTGACAAGGGTGAGGTTTATTTGGTGTTAGATTGAGTGAGGTGAAAGGTTCCAACCATTTTGAGACAAGGTTGGTGCCTAGGTCAAGGTTTGATAAAATAGTCCTATGGGTATGTGAGGAAAAAAAAATGGAATTATCCCACTATGAGATTTCTCTCCATTTGATTGGACTTGTCTTGACTCTAATGTCATTCCGATTAGTTTAGAAACATTTTCAAACCATTGAAACCATTCCAAAAGGTCTAGCTCCAAGATTTGTGAAATGGACCAAAATGCATGAGAGGGGACATGTCAATTCTTCTTATTCTTGTAAGGTGCTCCCCTTGCTTGACTTGAGCAAGGGTGAGGGTCACTTTAGGGTTAGTTTTGGTTCAGAGATGGTTTCCCACCATTTGGGTAAGGTTTACAGTCATAGAGCAAGGATTGAGTATTATGGCTATGTGTCACATATGCCTCTATGCATATATGGCACTTGATTTTTACTTTGACTAGGCTTGACCCAATTGAGGTTGTTGAGAGTTGAAATGGTATATGGGAGTGATCCCACCATTCAACTTCAATTCTAGGGTCAAGATCCTCAATTTCACAAATTTGATATTTTGCTCTCATATACCTCTATGGCATGATTACTTTCTTTTTACAATCTTTTGTTTCACTTTGGATTGTGTTGGAGAAGTACTAGATAAGTTTTAAGAAGGTTTTCCAATCCTCTAAATAAGGTGGAAAGGCCTATGGTAGAGTTTTACAAAAATAACCATAGGCATATATGCCTCTTTCTTAAATAAGGTTTTTCCTTTTGATTGAACTCTTCAAAGATTGATGACAAGAGGGATGAGGCTTAGGGTTTAATAAGTTTTGCAATGGTTCACCACCATTTAGCAAAATAAGAAAAGGTAGGGTTCAAGATGTATAAGATAAGGCCATAAGCCCACATATAGCTTTCTTCTATTTTGGGTTTCTCAAAATAGATCCAAATGATTTTTGAAAAGGTTAGGGTTTAGAGTTTTTCTTATTTGATTTCTTTCTCTTTTAACTTCCATTTGGTTTGTGATCTTTACTGGATCCCTTGAGGGTTTTAAGGTTTATCATACTAACACTCATCAGGGCAAAAGCACAGGTAAACGGTAGGAGCACTACGCATAACACTCTAATTCAGAAAAGTTTTTATTTGTTCTCATTTTTGGAAAAAGGAAATTCATTTTTGCTTTGTTTTGAAAATTTGGGGTGTTACAAACCCTTCCCCCTTAAACAAATCTCGTCCCGAGATTTTAAGAAGAGTTAGGTTCCTAAGAGAGATTGGGTGATGGAATTTAGTAGGGAACATACTTGGCATGGTCTGAGGTGTTTCTTGCGCTTCGGTGGCCGTCAGGTTGTAGTAGCGACCGTTGCGGTTGTTCGGGTAGTTTGGAGCAAAATTTCTTCTAGTTGCGATACGGCGCTGCTGCTGTGCAGGTGCAGCGGGGTTGGCGGCGAGCTTGGCAAGCTTCTTGTGGCATTCATTTGAGTAATGACCCACAGTTCCACATGCATAGCAGGTTACCGCTGACTTGTCTTTTTGTGTAATGGGTACAGCGTTGCTTCCAGTCCTTGGGGCATTGTTGGCAGCTTTCACTGGGCACTTGTTAGAGTAATGACCAGTAACACCACATGCGTAGCAAGTCACATTGGACTTGGCTCTGGGGGCATGGTGGGGTATTGGGATGAGCCGTTCTAGTGATGCTATCTTCACTCGGAGGCGGGCAATGAGGTAGTCCTTCTTGGCGTGTTGATGGCGAAGTGCCTTGCGCTCCATTGTAAGGATGTTGATGGCGTCAGTCATCTTGGCGTGCTCAGGGGGTATCTGATTGGCTTGGGCACGGGAGTTGTTGCGGGTAGGAGGGGCCATCTGAACATTGGAAGTAGATGCTAAGATAAGAGGGAAACTTCTATGGTTTATTTGAGTTAAAAATTCAAGAATTTAAAACTTGAAAACTTGAGGGGTGTTGAGGGGGGTAAAAACCAGCAACACTTTTTCATTCATACCAAACATCACACATTACAAATCTAACACACCGTTGGTTTGAAGAACCATTCATTCGTTCTACGATACAAGGGGATCCTGATACAACTCACACCTACTTAAGTGCTGGAGTGATACTACTTTTCCGGGAGGATTCTTCTTCTTCACGGGTGAGGTGCTTGACGAGAGGCGAGGGCGTTGTCCAAATCCCTGCGGGTTTTGTACTGCCTGAAGTCCTGAGGTGCTTCAGAGGGGTTCATCTTTGGTTGTGGTGGGGGCATGGTCATTGGTCTTCCCCAGGGGTCATGTCTTGGGTAGTAGATGAAGCGAGTGTTCTTGATCTTGTCCTCATTTTGTCCACACAGACGAAAAATTGCTTCTTGCATCGCTTCGGCTAGTCCTTCCTTCCAAGTGTTTCCCGTTACAGAAATCCAAATGGTTTCCCATACCGGGGCATCAAGCTTCCTTCGTAGATCCGTAGAAACGTCCCACTGAGGTGGTTCTCCTGACTTAGCTTTGAGTGGTATTCCGAAGAACTTGGGGTACGGGTGTCCTAGATAATCCACTAGTTGCTTCAACTCTTTTTCGAACTTGAGGTCGCCTTCGGGACCAAGCTGATAGGACTCCCATTGGTACGTCATCTGTGAGTAAAGAGAAGTAAATTAGAGAAGTAGTCCAGTGTGCAAATTTTTAGGTAAGCTTGCAAAGAAAGTAGATTCTAGATTTCTCATCTGTTTGAAAAAGGATCTCAAGGTTAAGAGTAAGAACGAGTTTTCACAAATATTCCCTTCATTGGTTTTTGAAACTAAGTTTTTCAGACGTCCATTCTAACTAGGGTCTCCTAAGGTCAAACAATGGCTCTGATACCAACTTGTAAACACCCGGATATTTAAGTCCAGATGCCTGTCATGCCATACATCGCAATCCCAGGAATATTGTTGTTGCGAGACATAACAGTTGAATATCATAAGTCATCATTCATTACATACCATAGTCGTCTTACAAATAGAGATCACATGATCCCATATTACACACAGAGTTGATCTAGGGATCAACATTCACCAAGTTCATAGTTTCATAGCGGAAGCGTAAATAGAAGGGACTCTCTAGTCCACAGGCCAACGTCTGACGTCAGAAGGCTCCCTAGTTGTCGTGGGCGTCCTGCGGGTCGTCTCCTTCAAACTGGGGTTCTGCTTCAGAATCTGGCCATTTGAATAGCCAGGGACACAGCCGTGAGTACTTTAAAGTACTCGCAAACCAATACTAAGGTAAGTGCTAACAATTCTAGTAAGGGGGTACTAAGCTCTAGTTTCTTTGGCATAAAGCAAATTTTATTTCACAAACATTTTTGTAAACCACTCTTTGAATGCTATCTCACTCTAGCAGGAACATTAGTGTCATTCCCACAACTCTGTTGTGATTCCCAAGTCAAAATCTCTGTTCAAGTTCAAAAATCGTAGGTCACCCTTCACCATTCATAGTTTTCGAAAAGTTCTGATGACGGAACAGTATGGCCTTTCCAACTGTCCATAACCAAGGACGCGGCTATTCGAATAGGTTTACTCTGCAGAGGTTGTACACTTGTGCCACAACAATTGCAATAGCTCGTCGTGGGTAATCGGCCCTGATTTATCGTACGCGATACGCGAACTACCAATCATAACCTTTCATTTACATACCCTAGTATAGGCACCTCTCCCCATGAGCTTGGCCTCCCGGTGAAGACAATCGGTCGCACTGGGAACCGCACTGGAGGCTTGGGCCGGACATTCACCTCATTTCGCATCATATCATATCATCTTAGTTGTTTGTGGTAGAGGCAGCTTTCGGCATAACCCCGATGATGCTTGTTTAGAGGGAACCCATACTAAGACACACAAACTTCCAGTTAAGCCCTACCCAGATTCGGGTATTGTGGGGGTACGGTAAAATTGGAATGGTATCGCATCCGAACCCAACCATCAGTGTTTTTGTAAAATTCACCAAGTCATTCACCAGTCATATTCACCTTCAAAAATCATTCAATGGAATGCATCTTCATTCCAAGGTTTCAAAACTCCTTCAAAATCTTTCAATAGAATGACTCGTCATTCCAAGGTTTTCGAAATCATTTCGGTTCCCGGTTCTCAAATGGAGTAGTCACTTTCAAATCAGCACTAGCATCTATGTAGGAGGGTGCTAAGTATTTTGCTTTGCTTCTAGGCTAAGTTTGATACTCTTGTACTAATCCAATACTAACCAAGTAAATCAGGAATCAAAAAGCACTTCGATAAAACAAAGGTAAATAAAGCTTATAAAGTAAAAACTGGAAATTAGGATCATAAGCCTAAAGTAAAATAGGGGAATGCTGGGCTCATAGAGAGCTCAGCAAGTTGCAAGAGTATTATCTTGCAACCAAAATGGTTTGCCTCAAGCTAGCTTGCATTGGGGGTAGCTTGCTAACTTTACTACTCTGGTAACCAACTTGTACTTTGACCAAAGTTAACTATAAAAGTAACTCATTTAGAAAACAAGTAAACACGTGTAAAGTAAAAACTTGGGATGGGTTCATATAAGAAAAGGTAAGAAACATGGTGCCTTGCCCCAAAGAGGCTTTGCACTTGGCAAGAATATTAGCTTGCAAACAAAATCATTGATAATAGCTTGCATGGGTAATTTCTATCGGTGCTAGCTTGCCTTGGTTGAAGTGAGAGTCCAAGTTCTCTTCTCCTTTCTTGTTGTAGAAGTCCTCCTCGAAGTCCTCCTCTTCTTGATGGTCTCCGGTACTAGCGTCTAAAATACGAATACGGGGCATACAATCATCATACCACCCTTACATACTAAACTAATCACACACAAGCTTCACACAACTTAACTAGCATCCCACACTACCATTAAGTGGGTGGATGTGTTCCTCTTATGTAAGAAAAATAATTTCCTCTCATTATCTTATTAAGATTTAATTTCTCTTATGAACAAAATAGGACCTAGGTTGACCAAAGTCAACCTCTTCCTTCTCCTCATTTGAGAAAATGATTTAAATGAGGTTCCATACCTCATACAAGTTAATACTAATAGGGTAATGATTTAATGTCACCAAATAACTCAACATGAGTTTATATAGATCATGGTCCATACCTCATGTTGAAATATTTGAGACCAAGATTTAAATGAGAGGGAAACCTCTCATATGATTTAACACATAGTGGTAACCAGGTTAACCACTATCATTGAGGTGATTTCATATCTTCAACAATTCCTTGGCTATCCTAACATTACTTGTATTTACACCAATTATTTTATTCCCACAAATACTACAATTAGGGTGCATTGGTTGTGTTGCTTGAGGAAAATAATTTCCTCTCTCTACATATGTAAGTGATGGTTTCCATCTAGTGTTTGAGAAATACCTTTCTCTTATTGAAAACTTCTTAAGATTTAATTTCTCAAACAATCATGCATGAAATCATGTTGACCCAAGTCAACCATTCATCATCATAAATTGAGAAATAGATTTAAATGAGGTAAAATACCTCATACCATTTAATAACACTACATATGATTTAAATCTCTTAGTAATTCATATAGGTGAGTTTGGCCAGGGGTCCAAACATCTCATGAATTCATTTGAGACAAGATTTAAATGAAGTATATGACTTCATATGAATTACTTAATAGTTTTGGACAATATCAACTAGTTAAACTAGCCATATTGCACACTACTTAATCTAGGGCATGATCATGCAAAGTGACCACACCATTTTATTGCATAAACAAATAGTGTAAGTCAAATGTGAGCTAAAGGAGTTGGAATTGACTTAATATCTATTTTGGTTGATTTTTAAGAATTATTCTAAGACAGAAAAGTCCCTGTCTTGTTATTTTTGGCAGATTAATTCTACAAAGGATATGGGTTTGAATCCAATGGCATTGTGTAGAGAAAACTCTAAGCTTTCCAAATATATAAAATTTGTAGAATTTGGCCGAGAAGATTTGGAGTTATTCAATTTCTAAGGCAGCATCAGTTTGCAATTTATCTAAAAAGAATTAAACGAATTTGAATTTGTACGGCCGGCGGGAAACTAAACGGGCCGAAAGATTTAAACACGGCCCCAGCCAGCCCAGTAACATTTCGGGCCAGCTGACAGAGGGACACACGTGTCAGGGACGGTGGCTTACCGAATCGGTACGGGGTAGTGCGGGCCGTAGGATTAGATGGCGATCGGGCGGCTGTGGTTCGTCGTCGTTGTCGATGCGAGGGCGGCGCTGGCACGGCGGAGGTAGGGGGTCGGAGCGGTCGTCGGAGCTCCGGCGGTCGACGGCGAGGTGCGCAGCGACGTTGTCAAAGACGGCGGTCCTCCTGGTAGCAGTGGCGTCTCCGGGGAGGGCTCCAATCGGCGGCGGCGTCTGCGGCAGCTTGCGGGACTCCGGCGTGCAATTGGGCGACGGTGGTGGCTAATCCGAAGTGAAGAGGGTGTGAGGAGATCGAGAGGATGGAGAGGAGCAAGTTTGGTGTGGAGATAGAGGCGCGGGAGGCGGTGTATTTATAGGGCGCGAGGTGGCCGTGGGGTGTGTGGCTGAGCGACATCATCGCGGCGTCTCCGGCGCTCGAAGGGGCGAACTAGGGGGAGCGTCGTGTAGGCGACGTCTAGGCGAAGCTATCGCGCGTGATGGCGAGGTGGGGGACGGTCTGGCGACGACGCATTGCGTCCGTGTCTGCGGCGGCATCCACGGGATCGTGTCGCCGTCTCCGGCGGCGGCGGTCCAGGGCCGTAGTCGCGAGCGTGTCTGGCGGGTTCGCGGTGCGGCGCTGATGCTCAACGTGCAGTACGGGGGTCCAGGGGAGGTGTGGAGAGAGAGGACGGCGCGTGGCCAGAGTTGGCGGTGGACGCGCCCACGACGTCCACGGCATCGACCAGAGCGCGCCAATTCCGGCGAGCTTCGGCGTCCTCTCCGACCAGGGTTTGCATAGGTTGGCATAGGGAGGTGAGGTGGAGCTAAATGGCAGCAGGGCCAGAAGTGGAGAGCAAGGGTGAGAGGGGGAGCACGGCATGGCCGGCATGGTGTGTGCATGGCCATGGCTAGGCCATGTCTTGCCCTTCCCTAGGGTTTCTGTGGTGGTGTGAGGCAGAAAGGGGGCAAGGAAACATGTAGGGTTGGTTTGGGTAGGTTAGAGTTAGGATAGAACACTATTTTAAATAGTGTGTGTTGTTCCCTATTTATGTTTCATCAAATTTTGCCCAAAATTGCTTTAGTTCATATGGTTGACAATTTTGAAAAGAGTGTGTTTGGTTTGGTTCTAAATGACCAGAGGTAAAGAGAAGTGGTGGTGGAATTTAGAAATTTAAAGAATGACAATTTTCACTAAGTGGGAGATTGTTCCACTTAATTAAAAGTGCCAACTTTGGATGAGCATAGCAATTGATCAAGAAGGATTTTGGCATGGTGGTCTTTACTAAAGTTGTTCATCTTGATGTCCTCTTGGATGACATGCAAAGAGTTGGGACAGTTTAGTTTGAAAAACTTGAAATAGAGAGGCTCAAAGTAGTGACCAGAATATAAATGGCAGATTTGACCATTATTGTATGTGAGCCAAATTTGAATTTGAGAACCATTTGAATTGTGTTTCTTTGATTCCAAAAGTTGTAAAAAGTGTTTAGTATCATTATTCAACTCTTGGTGAGGGCCAAATAGGTCTAGGTCAAAATTGATAAGAGTGGCATAAGCCCTATGTGAGGTTTTTGTGAATTTCTCCTTTTTATTCTTTTATTTTCCTTGGCCTCACTTTGACAAGGGTGAGGTTTATTTGGTGTTAGATTGAGTGAGGTGAAAGGTTCCAACCATTTTGAGACAAGGTTGGTGCCTAGGTCAAGGTTTGATAAAATAGTCCTATGGGTATGTGAGGAAAAAAAAATGGAATTATCCCACTATGAGATTTCTCTCCATTTGATTGGACTTGTCTTGACTCTAATGTCATTCCGATTAGTTTAGAAACATTTTCAAACCATTGAAACCATTCCAAAAGGTCTAGCTCCAAGATTTGTGAAATGGACCAAAATGCATGAGAGGGGACATGTCAATTCTTCTTATTCTTGTAAGGTGCTCCCCTTGCTTGACTTGAGCAAGGGTGAGGGTCACTTTAGGGTTAGTTTTGGTTCAGAGATGGTTTCCCACCATTTGGGTAAGGTTTACAGTCATAGAGCAAGGATTGAGTATTATGGCTATGTGTCACATATGCCTCTATGCATATATGGCACTTGATTTTTTACTTTGACTAGGCTTGACCCAGTTGAGTTTGTTGAGAGTTGAAATGGTATATGGGAGTGATCCCACCATTCAACTTCAATTCTAGGGTCAAGATCCTCAATTTCACAAATTTGATATTTTGCTCTCATATACCTCTATGGCATGATTACTTTCTTTTTACAATCTTTTGTTTCACTTTGGATTGTGTTGGAGAAGTACTAGATAAGTTTTAAGAAGGTTTTCCAATCCTCTAAATAAGGTGGAAAGGCCTATGGTAGAGTTTTACAAAAATAACCATAGGCATATATGCCTCTTTCTTAAATAAGGTTTTTCCTTTTGATTGAACTCTTCAAAGATTGATGACAAGAGGGATGAGGCTTAGGGTTTAATAAGTTTTGCAATGGTTCACCACCATTTAGCAAAATAAGAAAAGGTAGGGTTCAAGATGTATAAGATAAGGCCATAAGCCCACATATAGCTTTCTTCTATTTTGGGTTTCTCAAAATAGATCCAAATGATTTTTGAAAAGGTTAGGGTTTAGAGTTTTTCTTATTTGATTTCTTTCTCTTTTAACTTCCATTTGGTTTGTGATCTTTACTGGATCCCTTGAGGGTTTTAAGGTTTATCATACTAACACTCATCAGGGCAAAAGCACAGGTAAACGGTAGGAGCACTACGCATAACACTCTAACTCAGAAAAGTTTTTATTTGTTCTCATTTTTGGAAAAAGGAAATTCATTTTTGCTTTGTTTTGAAAATTTGGGGTGTTACAGTCACCGAGCTTCAGCAGGAGGTCGATCAAATCAGACGGGAAGCTATACCCCCTCGCAAGATCACCTTCGCTACCCCCACTGAGCAACAACCACTCGCAACCCCGAAAGATAACATGAAAAAGGCTGCGGAGATCTTGCAAAAGAAGGACGACGAGATAGATATCGACTATGTCCGCACGCTCATTGCCTCAGCTATGAAGTAGCAGAGCAAGGCAGATACTTCACGCAGGTCGGAATCCAACCCGGATCACTGTGTATCTACCGCGCAGAAGGACGCCTATAACAATCGTAACATCGATGACGAATCACGCACCGGGTCATCGGAGCGCAGAAGAAAAACAAGGTAACACCCAAATCCGATCCCCATACCGTCAAAGACGCCTCCGTCAGATCCGAAGAAGGGAAAGGATGCAATGTACGCTGGTAGGAACAAGTACCGGAATCCGTCACCTCCGCCTAACGGGTACCCGCGTCCCCCGCCTCCTCGCCGCCGCAGTCCAGCCGGAAACACCAGGCCCATGGGGCCGGTGGAATCAACATCCGCGACAAACATGCCGCCGCCGAGAACCAGGGAGCGTACGCCGGAACCACGTCGGAACCAGAACAACGATCGTGAGCCTGAGCTCAGAAGGAGCCGGAACAACGATCGCGAGCCTGAGCCCAGGAGGAGCCGGAACGCGGAACGTGAGCCAGAGCCCCGCCGAAGCCGGAACGACGGAGGAGACTATCACCAAGGTGAAGGTAGCCACCGGAGCCGGAGCGAGCCACGGGAAGACCGCCGGGAATCCGAGGGTGGAAGCAAAAAATCTTACAGGCCCCCTCGCAGGTCTCCTTCACCACCACCAAGTGGAGGAGGGGGAGGCGGAGGCGGTGGCCGGAGATCTCGCTCACGCTCAAAAACCCCGGACGGCGGCCCACGCGATGCCCGAGAATGCCTCAATGAGTACAAAACTGATTACATCGGCCCAAAGTGCTTTGGCAGGATGATTCGAGAGGAACTAAAGCCAAGGATAAACCTCAAGCTACCAGGAAACCTGAAGCACTATGATGGCACCGAAAGGCCAGACACCTAGATAGAGGATTACTACAACGCAGTAACCTTCGCCGGTGGAAACCCTAACATCGCCTGCCGCATGCTCCAGTTGTACCTTGTAGGTCCAGCCCGGATCTGGCTCACTGACCTCGAGAAGAACTCCATCTTTTGCTGGTTTGACCTGAAGAATGCCTTCAAGAAGCACTTCCGGGGTACCTACAAGAGACCTGCCACAACAAGCGACCTACAGGCATGTATCCAGAAGAAGGTTGAAACATCAAGGAGTTTCCTCACCCGATGGTTGCAAACCAGGAACGAGTGCGAGAACGTTGATAACCGCACAGCAATGCACGCCTTTATTGGTGGTTTGCAGAGGGCTGCTGCGGCACAAGCTAACCTGCTTGGTCAATGCAAACAAACTGACTTTGGATGAGATGATGACCATCGCGAGCGATCATACTGCCGCCGATGACGATGCAGGCGGAGATCTAGCAGCTACAGCAATTCCCCCGCATCAGCAAAAGAAGAACCGTGATAACGGTAGCAGCAGCGGCACCAAGCGGAAAAATCCCCCTCATGACCAAAGGAGTGGCGGACCCGACTTGATCGCCATGGCCTTCCAGCACGGAGGCCAAGGAGGCGGAAGAGGCCGCGGAGGCAGAGCCGGAAGGGGTGATGACCCACAAGTATAGGGGGTGTATCGTAGTACTTTCGATATATAAGAGTGTCGAACCCAACGAGGAGCAGAAGGTGTTGACAAGCAGTTTCGATGAACGATTCACTGTAAATGCTCAAAGACACGTTTTTAGGGGGTTTTGATGTAGAAGATAAATAAAGTACAAGTAAGTAAAATGCGAGAGTAATAATTGCAGCGAGTGGCCCAATCCTTTTTAGCACAAAGGACAAGCCGGTTTGTTTACTTATGATGACCAAACGTTCTCGAGGACACACGGGAATTTAGTCTAGTGCTTTCGCTTCATATAGTTGATTAATCTTCATTGTTTTGATAAGTGTTGTGTGGGTGAACCTATGCTAATGCACCGCCCTTCCTAGGACTAATACATACTTGTGATTAAACCCCTTGCAAGCATATGCAAATACAAGAAAGTAATTAAGATAAATCTAACCAGAGCATTAAACTCTGAGATCCTGCTATCCCTCATGCATCGATATACCAACGGGGTTCAGAGTTGTCTGTCACTCCGGCAACCCCACAATTAGCAAACGAATACAAGATGCATTCCCCTAGGCCCATAAAGGTGAAGTATCATGTAGTCGACGTTCACATGACACCACTAGAAGAATAACACCACAACTTAAATATCAAACCATTAAATATTACTCAACATAGTTCACTACTAACATTTAGACTTCACCCATGTCCTCAAGAACTAAACGAACTACTCACGAGACATCATATGGAACATGATCAGAGGTGATATGTTGATGAATAACAATCTGGACATAAACCTTGGTTCAATGGTTTCACTCAATAGCATCAATAACAAGGAGTAATCAATACCGGGAGAGTTTCCCCTATGAAATAATCAAGATTCAACCCTAGATGTTACAGCGGAGACGAGGTGCAGCGGTGGAGATGATGGTGTTGGCGGTGGAGACGATGGTGATGATGATCCCAATGAAGTCCAGCTCGATGATGGTGACGATGGTGACGATTTCCCCCTCCGGGAGGGAATTTCCCCGACAGATTTCAGCCTGCCGGAGAGCTCTTTTCTCTCTGGTGTTTTCCGCCCCGCAGAGGCGGCTGCGTCTATTCTCGATGTCCCTGTACACCTTAGGATTGTCTGGAGATGAAGTACGCGAAGGGGAGACGGCCGAGGGGGATCGTGGCCCCCCTCCCCACAAGGCGGCGCGGCCAGGGTGGAGCCCGCGCCGGCCTATGGGGGGGCCATGGCGGCCCTCCTCAGCCTTCCCTTTTGGCTGTGTCCGTCTTCTGGAATAATAAGAGCTTCGTTATATTTTTCGTCAATTGTTGATCTTCAGAAATACTGTATCCTGACGGTGCTTTTTCCAGCAGAATCCTGACTCCGGTGAGTGATTCTCCAATAATCATGAAACATGCAAAATAGGTGAAATAACATAAGTATCATCTCTAAATATGAAATATATCAATGAATAACGATAAATTATGATATAAAATAGTGATGCAAAATGGACGTATCAACTCCCCCAAGCTTAGACCTCGCTTGTCCCCAAGCGAAGCTGAACTCAGTAAACAAGACCACATGTTTATGGAGTGAAGAGTCGATAAATAAAATATGGACAAGAAGCATCACATTTATTAATCCACACAAGACATTCTAGTAAACAACTTCCTCATATAACTCAACTTGAAACAAGTAAAGAGAAATCACAAATAAAGGTGCATAGGAAATCATAATTGGTGATGGCAAACTTTGTTCTTGGTCAAAGAACGATTAACAGATTGTACTCATTTTTCAAGCATAGATAACCTTCAAAGTCATATCCATTCAGATAAATTTTGTACTAAACAAGGAAGAATAAAAGACATGATTAAATAGATCACAATATAAATGGTTGGATCACAACAACTCAATTGCTTGCTTGAGATAGTGGGAAATAGGTTTACTGACTCAACATAAAAGTAAAAGATAGGCCCTTCGCAGAGGGAAGCAGGGATTAAATCATGTGCTAGAGCTTTTCAAGTTTTGAAATCATAAAGAGAGCATAAAAGTAAAGTTTTGAGAGGTGTTTGTTGTTGTCAACGAATGGTAGTGGGTACTCTAACCCCCTTGCCAAACAAACTTTCAAAGAGCGGCTCCCACGAAGGACGTTATCTCTACCAGCAAGGTAGATCATCCCTCTTCTCTTTTGTTTACACATGTACTTTAGTTTTATTTATGGACGACACTCCTCCCAACCTTTGCTTTCACAAGCCATGGCTAACCAAATCCTCGGGTGCCTTCCAACATTTCACATACCATGGAGGAGTGTCTATTTGCAAAATTAGGTTGCTTACTGATGAATCAGGGCAAAACATGTGAAGAGAATTATTAATGAAAGTTAATTAATTGGGGCTGGGAACCCTGTTGCCAGCTCTTTTTGCAAAATTATTGGATAAGCGGATGTGCCACTAGTCCACTGGTGAAAATCTGCCCAACAAGACTGAAAGATAAAACACCACATACTTCCTCATGAGCTATAAAACATTGACACAAATAAGAGATAATAACTTTTGAATTATTTAAAGGTAGCACTTGAAATATTTACTTGGAGTGGCGCAAAATACCACATAATAGGTAGTTATGGTGGACACAAATGGCATGGGTTTGGTTTAAGGTTTTGGATGCACGAGAAGCATTCCCTCTCAGTACAGGTCTTTGGCTAGCAAGGTTGATTAGCAAGCATAAGAGTTGAGGAAAACAAACAGGTATACATGTGATAGAAACAATCATGCATCTTCCTTGTAAACACAAACAATTTTAGCTTCAGAATACTAAGCTCATTAGCTAACAAGAAAGAAAGATAATGAAATAATATATCTACATGTATTTTCCTCTTTTCTACTTAAATCTCCAAGTAATGTTGCTATTGACCAATGCTAAATTTGCCAAAACCAAATAGATTTACTTGATGCTCCCAAAGTGATACCAATACTAACAACAAGATCAATCATATAACAGAAATTGCAAACTAAAATAAGGTGTGCAAAAAGTAAATGATAAAACTTCTCATTAATATTCCATAACGATAACTCACACCAAGGGATACAAAGATAATCAACTAAAAGAGAGATACTTCCACACTGCAAACTATCTTATATGATAACTTCCCTACTCATGATATGACACTACTTGATAGTAAAAAGGTAAAAGATAGTGATAATGTGATACCGCGGCACTGCCCCAAGCTTGGAACAAACCGAGGGGATGCCAATACCAATGATGAATTACTCCTTCGGTGGTGATGGTGGAACGACCCTGATGGGAGTGAGGAACCGCTCTAGCATTCTGCGAAGTCGGTTGTTCTCCTCCCGAAGTATCTCCACTTCCCTTCTCAGAACACGGTATTGATCACAAAACTCATCAGTAATCCGTAATGCTTCCTCCACAGCAGGGAAAGAGTTGAGGCTAGGAGCAGGTGGTAAAGGTCCCTGCAAGTTATGAGAAAAAGAACGTCCAGTGTTAACCGATCCCACCAAGATTGGATTACTCCTCACAGTTTGCCGCTCTCTTTTTATTGATGACATCTCCTTCACTTCCTCCTTGACTTCTTCTTTCAACTCGGGATCTTGAATATCTTCCTCCGAAAGCCCTTTGCCCTTGTTGTTGGAGACCATGGTGCTTCTAGATCAAAAATAGATCTGGCAGAAAACAGCTCGAAACAAAACATGACGAGAAAACGATATACGGACCTCTGGGGATCCGGGGGATTATATAGCAGGAATTTTCACGACAGAAGGAAAGTACCAGGTCGAAAACGAGTGGAAAAGGGACTCCGAGGACGTGCCCTCGTGCATCTTCTCCACTCCGATTCGATCTCGTATTTTTTCATATTTTCTAAAAACAGCAAATATATTGTTCGGGAAGTCAAACGCGGACTTTTTACTACCAGAACTGTTACCTATTCAAAGTCGAACTCTGCAGAACTATCAATTTGATCTTTGATGAAAGTTTCCGGAGTCACCACTCGAATAACGTCAACATCTTCATTATAAGAATCTCCATAAATATAATGCTTGAGTCTTTGTCCATTCACCACTTGTGTGGCATCACCTTTCAGAGAACCAATTTTTATTGCCCCTGAACGATACACCTCCACAATGACATATGGTCCTTCCCATTTTGAGAGTAATTTCCCTGCAAAAAATCGGAGACGAGACCGATACAATAGGACTTTATCTCCAACATTAAATTCTCTTTTAATAATTCTTCTATCATGCCATTTCTTAACTTTCTCCTTAAAAAGTTTAGCATTTTCATAAGCTTCACTTCTCCACTCATCTAGAGAACTCAATTGTAGCAACCTTATCTTACTGGCAAGTTTAAAATCTTTATTAAGTTCTCTTACAGCCCAATAAGCTTTGTGCTCTAGTTCTAAAGGTAAATGACAAGCCTTTCCATAAACCATTTTATAAGGAGACATACCCATAGGATTTTTATAAGCGGTTCTATAAGCCCACAATGCTTCCTTCAACTTACTATCCCAATTTTTCGTAGATTTATTAACAGTCTTTTGCAAGATAGATTTAATTTCTCTATTTGATAATTCTACTTGCCCACTAGTTTGAGGATGATAAGCAGAAGCAATCCTATGATTAATACCATATTTAGCAAGAGTTTTTCTAAAACCACCATGAATAAAATGAGAACCTCCATCAGTCATAATATATCTAGGTACTCCAAACCTAGAAAAAATAACATCTAAAAGCATTTTTAAAGAAGTCTCACCATCAGCACTTTTTGTGGGTATAGCTTCCACCCATTTAGTAACATAATCAACAGCAACAAGTATATGAGTATTACCTTCTGAAGAAGGGAAAGGACCCATGAAGTCAAATCCCCAACAATCAAATGGTTCAATAACAAGAGTATAATTCATAGGCATTTCATTGCGTCTAGAGATATTACCAACTCTTTGACATTCATCACAAGATAAAATAAACTTCCTCGCATCTTTAAAGGGAGTCGGCCAATAAAAACCTGACTGTAGAACCTTTTGTGCGGTTCTATCTCCGGCGTGATGTCCTCCATAAACACTACCATGACACTTACTCAATATCTCTTGTTGTTCATATTCAGGGACACATCTTCGCATAATACCATCCACTCCTTCTTTATATAAGTGTGGGTCATCCCAAAAATAATGCCTCAAATCATAAAAGAATTTCCTCCTTTGCTGCGCTGAAAAGGTTGGAGGAAAGTACTTGGAAACAATAAAGTTAGCATAATCAGTATACCAAGGACTATCTCGCGAGCTCACCTTTATTACAGCCAATTGTTCATTTGGAAAACTATCATTAACAGGAACAAGATCATGAGCAATATTTTCCAATCTAGACAAATTATCAGTATTAGGATTATCAGCGCCTTTCCTATCTACAATATGTAAATCAAATTCTTGCAAAAGAAGCACCCATCTAATAAGCCTTGGCTTAGCATCTTTCTTTTCCATAAGGTACCTAATTGCAGCATGATCAGTATGGATTGTGACTTTTGAGTCAACAATATGAGGTCTAAACTTGTCACAAGCAAAAACTACAGCTAATAATTCTTTTTCAGTTGTAGCATAATTTCTTTGAGCAGCATCAAGAGTTTTACTAGCATAATGAATAACATTCAATTTTTTATCTACTCGTTGTCCAAGAACAGCACCAACAGCAAAATCACTAGCATCACACATAATTTCAAAAGGTAAATTCCAATCAGGAGGTTCAACTACTGGAGAAGTTGTTAAGGCTTTCTTTAGAGTTTCAAAAGCTTCCTTACAATCATCATAAAAAACAAAAGGTACATCTTTTTGAAGAAGATTAGTAAGAGGCTTTGAAATTTTAGAGAAATCTTTAATAAATCTCCTATAAAAACCAGCATGACCAAGAACACTATGAATACTTTTAACATCCCTCGGATAAGGCATCTTCTCAATCGCTTCAACCTTAGCTCTACCAACTTCAATACCTCTTTTAGAAATTTTATGTCCCAATACAATTCCTTCATTAACCATAAAGTGGCATTTCTCCCAATTAAGAACTAGGTTAGTTTCTTCACATCTCTGCAAAACTTTATCAAGGTTTCGCAAACAATTATCAAAAGAATTCCCATAGACAGAAAAATCATCCATGAATACCTCCACAATCTTTTCGCAAAAACCATGAAAAATAGCAGACATGCATCTTTGAAAAGTAGCAGGAGCATTACATAAACCAAAAGGCATACGCCTATAAGCATAAGTTCCATAGGGACAAGTGAAAGTGGTTTTCTCTTGATCTTTAGTTCTAACAGCAATTTGTGAAAACCCAGAATAACCATCAAGAAAGCAGAAATGAGTATTTTTAGATAACCTTTCTAACATTTGATCAATAAATGGTAAAGGGTAATGATCCTTCTTAGTAACTTTATTAACTTTTCGATAATCAATGCACATTCTATACCCTACAACTACTCTTTGAGGGATAAGCTCATCATTATCATTAGGTACACCAGTTATTCCTCCTTTCTTAGGAACACAATGCACAGGACTAACCCATCTACTATCAGCAATAGGATATATAATACCAGCTTCAAGAAGTTTCAATACCTCATTCCTTACCACATCCTTCATCAGGAATTAAACGACGCTGATGTTCAACAACATGCTTTGCATCATCTTCCATATTGATGGCATGTTGGCAAATAGTGGGAGAAATCCCCTTCAAGTCATCAAGAGTGTAGCCAATAGCTCCTCGGTGTTTCTTCAATATTTCCAATAATCTTTCTTCCTCAAAATCTAAAACTTTGCACTAATAATAACATGATATGTTTTCTTATCATCAATATAAGCATACTTAAGATTATCAGGCAACGGTTTCAAATCAAAAACAGGATCTTCCTTTGGCGGTGGTGTTGTACCTAGATCTTCAACCGGTAAGTCATGTTTAAGAATAGGTTGACGAAGGAAAATTTCATCAAGCTCATTCCTTTCTTCCCTAAAGACTTCACTCTCATGATCCTCCAAATGTTGCTGCAAAGGATTATTAGGAGCAAGAGCAATAGATGCACACTGTTCAACTCTAAAATCATCGTTAGGCAATTCAGCTTCATAAGGAACTTTGGCAATTTTAGAGAAATTAAACTCATAAGATTCACCAGCAAATTTAGTCACAATTTTCTCTTTCTTGCAATCTATAATAGCTCCACAAGTATTTAGAAAAGGTCTACCAAAAATGATAGGACAAGTCTTACTAGCAGCAGAACCAAGTACCAAAAAGTCAGCAGGATATTTAATTTTACCACATAGAACTTCCACATCTCGAACAATACCAATAGGAGAGATAGTTTCTCTATTAGCTATCCGAATAACCACATCAATATCTTCAAGTTCACAAGAACCAATTTCATGCATGATTTCCCTATAAAGCTCATAAGGAATGGCACTAATACTTGCACCAATATCGCATAAACCATAGTAACAATGATCACCAATTCTAACAGAGAGCATAGGAACACTAGCTTTCCTAGACTTACTAGGATGTGAAACAATATTAGAAGCATCTTCACAGAAATGATATGACCATCTTCTACATTTTCAGTCACAAGATCTTTAACTATTGCAATAGCAGGTTCAACATTTATTTGCTCCTCAGGTTCTATAGGTTTCTTTGCACTTTTGTTAACCACACTTGTTATAACAGAATACTCCTTCATTTTAGCAGGGAAAGGAGTTTTTTCAATATAAGCTTCAGGAAGAATATGATCAACAGTTTTAATTTCAACACATTTACCTATAGGTGAATCAGTTTTATCTTTATAAGGTTCATGATACTTATCAAAATTCTTCCTAGGCAATTCAAAATGAGAGGCAAAGGCTTTATAAAAATTTGCAACAACTTGAGAGTCAAGACCATAAGAAGCACTCATATTACGAAATTTATTGGTATTCATAAAAGTTTCAATGCATTCGTAATCATAATTTATTCCTGACTCTCTACCTTTGTCGTTCTCCCATCCTTCAGTATTCTCCTGAATCCGATCAAGAAGGTCCCATTTAAACTCTTCTTTGTTGCGCGTGAATGATCCAAACAAGAAGTATCCAGCAAGGGTTTATCTTGAAAAGAAAGTCTTGCATAGAAATTATCAATGATGATATTACCAGGAAGCTCATGAATGGGGCATTTGAGCATTAAAGACTTCAATCTCCCCCATGCTTGGGCAATACTCTCTCCATCATGAGGCCAGAAATTATATATGCGGTTCCGGTCTTTATGAATTTCACTTGGAGGATAGAATTTAGAATAAAATAGAGGCACAATATCCTTCCAATCAAGAGAATTCCCTTTCTTCAGCAATTTATACCAATGCGCCGCTTTACCAGATAGCGACATAGAGAATAGTTTCTTCCTAACTTCATCCATTGAAATACCTGCACACTTGAATAACCCGCATAATTCATGTAGAAACAATAAATGATCTCCAGGATGGACAGTTCCATCCCCTTCATAGAGGTTATCCACAACACGTTCAATAATTTTCATAGGTATTTTATATGGAATCTGTTTCTCACCTGGTGCCTCATCCACTACCGTTGCAGTAGTAGTAGACTTTCCAAATAGGAATTCAAGAGAAGATCTCTCCATAATGAATTATAGCAGCAGGCAGAAATAAAAACAACACGTACAGTAAAAGTTTTCCTTACCAATTCCACTTACCAATAGCGCTTCACTCCCCGGCAACGGCGCCGGAAAATAGTCTTGATGACCCACAAGTATAGGGGGTGTATCGTAGTACTTTCGATAAATAAGAGTGTCGAACCCAACGAGGGGCAGAAGGTGTTGACAAGCAGTTTTGATGAAGGATTCACTGTAAATGCTCAAAGACACGTTTTCAGGGGGTTTTGATGTAGCAGATAAATAAAGTACAAGTAAGTAAAATGCGAGAGTAATAATTGCAGCGAGTGGCCCAATCCTTTTTAGCACAAAGGACAAGCCGGTTTGTTTACTTATGATGACCAAACGTTCTTGAGGACACACGGGAATTTAGTCTAGTGCTTTCACCTTCATATAGTTGATTAATCTTCATTGTTTTGATAAGTGTTGTGTGGGTGAACCTATGCTAATGCACCGCCCTTCCTAGGACTAATACATACTTGTGATTAAACCCCTTGCAAGCATCCACAAATACAAGAAAGTAATTAAGATAAATCTAACCACAGACCTTAAACTCCGAGATACTCGCTATCCCTCATGCATCGATATACCAACGGGAGTTCAGAGTTCTTGTCACTCCGGCAACCCCACAATTAGCAAACGAATACAAGATGCATTCCCCTAGGCCCATAAAGGTGAAGTATCATGTAGTCGACGTTCACATGACACCACTAGAAGAATAACACCACAACTTATCAAATCATTAAATATTACTCAACATAGTTCACTACTAACATTTAGACTTCACCCATGTCCTCAAGAACTAAACGAACTACTCACGAGACATCATATGGAACATGATCAGAGGTGATATGATGATGAATAACAATCTGAACATAAACCTTGGTTCAATGGTTTCACTCAATAGCATCAATAACAAGGAGTAATCAATACCGGGAGAGTTTCCCCTATGAAATAATCAAGATTCAACCCTAGATGTTATAGCGGAGACGAGGTGCAGCGGTGGAGATGATGGTGTTGGTGGTGGAGACGATGGTGATGATGATCCCAATGAAGTCCAGCTCGATGATGGTGACGATGGCAACGATTTCCCCTCCGGGAGGGAATTTCCCCGGCAGATTTCAGCCTGCCGGAGAGCTCTTTTCTCTCTGGTGTTTTCCGCCCCGCAGAGGCGGCTGCGTCTATTCTCGATGTCCCTGTACACCTTAGGGTTCTCTGGAGATGAAGTACGCGAAGGGGAGACGGCCGAGGGGGAACGTGGGCCCCCTCCCCACAAGGCGGCGTGGCCAGGGTGGAGCCCGCGCCGATCTATGGGGGGGCCTATGGTGGCCCTCCTCAGCCTCCCCTTTTGGCTGTGTCCGTCTTCTGGAATAATAAGAGCTTCGTTATATTTTCCGTCAATTGTTGATCTTCAGAAATACTGTATCCTGACGGTGCTTTTTCCAGCAGAATCCTGACTCCGGTGAGTGATTCTCCAATAATCATGAAACATGCAAAATAGGTGAAATAACATAAGTATCATCTCTAAATATGAAATATATCAATGAATAACAGTAAATTATGATATAAAATAGTGATGCAAAATGGACGTATCAAGGGGCCAGCAGCGCGGCGATGAGGTCACCGCTGCCGGAACCCACACCCCCAAACTTATGAAGAGTACAGAGACATGCCTTGCCTGGCCCATTTGGACCCGGCTACAGGAAAGTCCACTCATACCAACCGCAACTGCAAGTGGCTCAATGATCTCAAATCTGACCCACAAGCAGGATACAAGCGAGCCCGGAAGCACCGCCCACGCGGCAAAGGAGGCAAGGGCAAGAACAAGGACAAGGAGGAAGACAGTTCCGAGGCGATGGACGAGGATGACGCTTCACCGGATCCCAAAGTCGGATCCGCAGCTAAACCCAACCCCTTTGAGAAAAAGAGTGCGGGCGCGTACCACACCTTCCTTGGAACTCCAACAGTCCGTGCAAGCAAATCAGCTCTCCGGATCCTGAACGCCACAGTACCCGCTGTGCCGCAGTATGTCAGATGGTTGAAAACTCCGTGTACGTTTGATAGGAAGGATCATCCTACTGTCATTCCGAAAGAGTGCTATGCCTTGGTTGTAAGTCCCCGCATCGACGGATATGACTTCTCCAAGTGCCTCATGGATGGCGGAGCCAGCCTGAACATCATGTACCTGGAAACTCTGGAGCGGATGAACCTTACCAAGGAACAGCTCAAACACAGCACCACTGAATTTCATGGTGTAGTTCTGGGTAAAAAGGCAAACTCCTTGGGCAGCATCAGACGCCCCGTGGCCTTCGGCGATGCCAATAACTTTCGCGAAGAGATGCTCACGTTTGAGGTCGTGTCCTTCAAGAGCTCCTACCACGTCATTTTTGGCAGGCCCACCTACCACAAGTTTCACGCAAGAGCGTGCTACATCTACAACAAGCTCAAGATTCCGGGTCCATAGGGTATGATTACCGTATCCGGAGACTACAAGAAGGCTCATGAGTGCGAGTTAGGCGAAGCCGCCTTCGCAGAGTCTGTGATATCTGGAGAGGAGCTGCAAGGCTACAGAGCCGCGGTGGATCCGACTAAGATGCAAACCACCAAGAAGCAGATCTCCGAACAGAAGACCTCCTTCAAGGCCGCGATAGAAACCAAGAAGCACTACCTCATCATAGGCGACGGCTCCAAGCAGGTTTCAGTCGGAGCCAACATGGACCCCAAATAGGAAGACACGCTCGTCGAGTTCCTCCGCGCTAACTTGGATATCTTCGCATGGCAACCCTCTGACATGTTCGGAGTACCTGGGGAACTCGCCGAGCACTACCTCAACATAAATCCGGGGGCTAAACCGGTGAAGCAAGCTATGCGACGCTTTGGAGATAAGAAGCGGCGCGCCATAGGAATGGAACTAGCAAAGTTACTAGAGACAGGTTTTGTAGTAGAAGTTATCCATACTGATTGGGTTGCAAATCCCATCCTTGTACCAAAAAAGAACACTGAAATACTAAGAATGTGCATCGATTACTCCGGCTTGAACAAGCATTGTCCGAAGGATATGTTCCCCTTGCCGCGCATTGACCAAGTCATTGATTCGACGGCAGGGGCGGAACTTCTGTGTTTCCTTGACGCATATTCCGGGTATCATCGGATCCGGATGAAGAAGTCCGACCAAAAGGCGACCTCGTTCATCACCCCCTTCGGCACTTACTGCTATGTCACCATGCCCTTTGGTTTGAAAAATGCAGGTGCCACCTACCAACGTACGATGCAGCGGTGCACGAAGGACCAAATTGGCCGGAACGTGCACGCTTACGTCGACGACATCGCGGTCATGACCCGGAAAGGATCCGACTTGATCAGCGACCTCACAGAAACCTTTGAGAATCTCCGTCGGTACAAGATGATGTTGAATCCGCTGAAATGCGTCTTCGGCGTTCCAGCCGGAAAACTCCTTGGCTTCATCGTCTCTCACAGAGGCATTGAGGTTAACCCGGAAAAAATCAAGGCAATCCTGTGTATCAAAAGGCCAACTTGTCTCAAAGATGTGCAACGACTAACTGGCTGTGTCGCAGCAATCAGTAGGTTCGTTAGCCGTCTTGGCGAGAAGGCGGTACCTTTGTACAAGCTGCTGAAGAAAACGAGACAAATTTGTGCCGGGACGACGCAGCGAGACGCATCACTTCGGGGATTGAAGGAAATACTCACCTCTCCACCTATCCTAGCAGCCCCGGAAGAGTCGAGCCCATGCTCCTTTACACGGCAGCTACCAACAGAGTCATCAGTCTCGTCATTGTGGTGGAGCGAAAGGAAGAAGGTCACGAGTACGGAGTCCAAAGGCCTGTCTATTACATTAGCGATGTACTGATGGAATCCAAGCAAAGATATCCTCACTTTCAGAAGCTAGCCTACGGCATGTTCCTAGGTAGCAGGAAGCTGAGACACTACTTCCAAGAGCACCCAGTAAAAGTTGTGAGCAAAGCTCCGCTGTCGACGATTCTCAACAACGCTGACGCAACAGGACGCACAGCAAAATGGGGCATCGAGTTATCCGCCTTCGACATCGCTTACAAAGCCAGGACTGCGGTCAAATCCCAAGTCTTGGCAGATTTTGTCGCAGATTGGACAGAGGCTCCGGATGCAAATCTGGAGCCGGAACCAGAAACATGGGTCATGCACTTCAATGGATCCAAGCAGCATCAAGGCTCAGGAGCCGGAGTCACCCTGAAGTCCCCTACCGGAGAAGAACTGCAGTACGTTCTGCAGATTCACTTCGAAGCCACAAACAACATGGCGGAATACGAGGCTCTACTACACGGTCTGCGCATCGCTAAGGAAATTGGGATCAAGCACATCATATGCTGCGGAGATTCCGACCTGGTGGCACAACAAGTAGTCGGAACCTGGAACGCCAGAAACTCCGTCATGGCGGCTTACAAAGATGAAGTTGACGAGATCGCCAAGTGCTTCCTCGGATACGAAGTCAAGTATGTCAGGCGAGACGATAACACAGCGCAGATATGCTATCCAAGCTCGGATCCGGCAGAAAACCAATTCCGCTGGTATTTTCCTGGAGCATCTACGGATACCCTCGGTGAAGGGCGCTAACCCGGAGAACCCATAAGTGGCAGTATCTCCGGCAAAGGAAGTGATGGCCATCATTCCGGCCTGGACGCAACCTTTCCTGGATTACCTCATTGAGCTGAAGTTGCCAGAGGACGAAGTCCTCGCACGACAAATCACCAGACGAGCAAGATCCTATACAATTGTTGACGGACAGCCGTACAAACGAAGTGCAAGTGTGCAACTGGAGTATTTCTCAAATGCGTCTCCAATCAAGATGGCATCGAAATCCTCAGAGAGATCCATGCAGGGGATTGCGGGCATCACGCTGCCCCCAGGTCCCTTGTTGCAAAAGCTTTTCGGCTCGGATTTCACGGGCTCACAACTAAAGAAGATGCTGACAAGCTGGTAAAAACCTGCCGAGGCTGCCAGTACTACGCTACTCAGCCAAACGCTCCAACCCAAGAGCTGAAGAACATCCCTGTCACCTGTCCCTTCGCGGTCTGGGGGCTTGATATGGTTGGTAAGTTAAAGAAATCATCCCCTGGCGGTTTTGAGTACCTCCTGGTCGCTGTTGATAAGTTCAGTAAGTGGATCGAGGCAAAGCCAGTGAGAAAAGCCGATAGTGCTACGGCACTAAAATTTGTCTGCAGCCTCGTGACGAGATTCGGCATCCCACACTGCATAATCACAGATAATGGCACAAACTTTGCACAAGGAGAATTGAAGGATTATTGCCATGACGTAGGGATCCGGCTAGACCTGGCATCAGTGGCTCATCCACAGTCCAATGGTCAGGTCGAAAGAGCCAACGGACTCATCCTATCCGGAATTAAACCACGTCTTGAAGAGCCGCCGCGCCGCGCAGCAGGAGCTTGGGCTAAGGAGTTAGACTCTGTCCATTGGAGTTTGCGAACTACCCCTAACAGGTCAACCGGATTCACTCCGTTCTTCCTGGTATATGGATCCGAAGCTGTGCTCCCCTCCGACATCATCCACGATTCACCGCGAGTCTCCGCCTACAATGAAGAAACTACTGACGAGGCCAGAAAGCTATCTGTGGACCTGATCGAAGAAGCTTGGAATTTAGCAGACCAACGTTCCACCATTTACAAGCAGAAGCTCCGACGCTATCACAGTCTTCGAGTCCGGAATCGCTCGTTCATGGCCGGAGACCTGGTCCTCGCCTTCGCCAGGTGAAAGACCATAAGTTGCAATCTCCATGGGAAGGACCTTTCGTCGTCAGCAAGGTGCTTCACAACGGATTGTACTACCTTGTTGATTTCCGAGAGCTAAAGGATAGACCTGCTAACTGGCACCGGAAACGCAAGCGAGAGGATCCGGATGACATATACGATGAGACAGAACGCCCTTGGAACATTGCACAGCTACGTCCTTTCCACACTTAGCAAAAATTACTGAATTACATACCTTGTAATAGTTATGCATGATCAATGAAATAAAGCTTTTGGTTCACTCTTTGAGTCTTTTACCTCCTTTACTTGTTCATTTTTAGATCGTGTATGTTTTCCAACTAAAACCGCAGAGCTGGATATTTCCGCCTAGGCGTGTATGAAAGTTGTGATTTTCAAAAAACCGTCCCTTAGGACGTAAGCTTAAGTTTTCTGGTGGAAACATTTTTTGTTGCAACCCCATGGATTCCTGGTAGCGATTTCCGGCACCTTGGCTGGGGGCTTGTTTCCGCGGTTATTGACGGACTGCCATTGGGCTTCGTCGCCGCTGGCGAGCATTTCCGGTCAGAGGTTTTCTGGCTCGCGGAAGGTCAAATGGGCAAGCCGAAAAATGTAAAGCTAGCAGTTGCTTTTTCATAAACGAAACATGCAAATAATATTCAAACGGATAGCAGGATAAGTGTTTTTCCGCCCATGCATACGTGTTTCGTCCCTAGCTACTTAAGAATTTAAGTCATATTACAAACCCTCTAGGAGCCAAAATGATGCATTGTCTTTCTTCCCGCAGGAAATAAGTTTTTACTTCTCCTCAGCCGGAGAAGCCTCGCCCTTGTCGTCACCCTTGGGATCTTCTTCCTCTTTGCCCTTGGCCGGAGAGGAAACATCATCATGACTCTTTTCATCATCCTCAGCCGGAGACGAGGAGCCACCTTTGTCCTTGGAACTAGTCCATGTATATTGGCTTCCGGACTGAGCAGGTCGGGCTTCCGCCTCGTGCTTCTTGTGGAGCTCTGCTTCGAGGGGTTCGTCGACAGGAAGAACGACCTTGTCATAAAATTCATCATGGCCGATTCTCCGGGCAATACGGGTGTCGTAACCACTGACTGCGTCTAGTAGCGCGTTTACATCCGCATCCTGAGGAACGCCGGTGGTCACCCTGTCAACATCAAGATCCGGGTTGTGCGCAAGGCACATAGCCAAGGACATGGCGGCAGCACCTAGAGCTGACGATGCCTGCAGATCCACCACCAGCTCCGGAAGAATGTCCATCCTCTTGATAAGCTTTCGAACTTCGCAGGTTCGGCTCTTCTTGATGGATAGGTTGTGACAAATCTTCCGACACGCTGAGATGAGGTCCTTGCAGTCATCTCCGGCCAGCTGAAGCAAATCATCCTGAGGGAACAGGTTCCGACGTTTCTCGTGATACCCGAGAGGCTCTGCACAAAATAAACAGATATCAACATACAGATTTCGCACAATGCATAAGTTGTCAAAACAATCTCCGGATTCATACCCAGGATATCCTCGCTAAGCAGATCCCAGTGCTGCTCCGCAGTCTCCATATACTTCCGGAGTCCATTGAGCTCTTTTTGCTGCCGTTGGATAGTCTCGCTATCAGCTTTTCTCTTCATTTCAAACTCACCAGTTTTCTGGATGAGTTCGGAGCTCTTATCCGCCAGCTTTTTCTCCGCCTCTGCGAGCTTCGTCTCTAGATCTTTTCGGGTGGAGCGCAGAGTTTCCAGCTCGGAGGACGCGGCGGCAAGGGAGGAAGATGCACCTGTACGAGATACATCAGGATTAGTTCGGAACTCGGATCATGAATTATCGACAATTAAGGTGGAACCCGACCTTGAGCGTCTGCCAGTTGCTTCTTCAGATCCGTGTTTTCTTGCTTAACACTTTTAATTTGCTCCGCCTGGCTCAAGGTAACGCGGCGCTGCAGGGCAATATTCTTATGAAGCTCATAATGCAGAGCCTGCTGTTCCTGAAAGTACAACAGAGCAGGAATAAATTCCGGATTTAACACAAAGTAAAGCCCTTCGGAAGCAGTGTGCCGGAAGCTTTTTTTCCGCCATAATGCTTGGGGGCTACTATGATTTTTTCTCGTCAGTTAAAGTTTCTTCTAAAGTATTTAGGTGCTAACTATTTACTAGTTTCCGCCTATATACTTGGGGGCTACTGGGGAGTACCTTTTGCTTGCAGAGGAGCTTGTCGAGAAATTGGCCAACTCCCTTCTTGAAATCCTGAATTTCCGAAGACTCGGTATCAGGCTTTCCCCAGGCATTGCTCATCATGGCGTTGAGCAGGTCTTGTTCAAGATCCCACTTTTCCGCTTCGGTGAGCTTGTTAAAAAACTTTGTTGCATAGGCCTTGGGAGTGGAGGTGAGATCAGCCGGATCTCCGAAGTTCTTCGGAAAAACGACAATATCGCTGGCCGCAGCTTCAGCTTTTCCCGTTGAGGTGACTTCCGCCTCCTCTCGGCTCTCAACCTCAGCCTCTTCGGGGGTAGGGCCTTTGGCTCCGGAGTTCTCCTCGCCCCCCTTTTCGCTGCTAACCGGAATTATTTCCGGTGGAGTTTCGGTGGCAGGAGGAGGAGATTGCTCTGCTTGAGGAGGAGAGGGCTGGGGAGCAGCATGGGAGGTGCTTGGCGGAACTGGCGTCGCGGGACCAATTGTCGGAGAATTCTTCATATACTTAGTGATGGGCTCCTTGACATTGGTCCGCGCGGTGGTGGTACTTGGATTCCTACAAGACAGGTAAAAGGAAATAGATAAGCAACAAGTTTATCAAAAAACAAAGAGAGGCACCGTGCTCGGAAACTTACGTGGTGGTGGCACCAGGAATGTTGGGGCGCGATCGTTTTCCGGATGTTGCCAGCAGCTTGATACGTTCGCGCTCCGCCTTCTTGGAGTTAAGCGGAGGTGGTTTTTTGTGACCTTGAGCTTCTTGGCGGAGGCCTCGCCGCTAGCTCCGGCTTCGGAGCCGGAAGCTTTGGCGCGGGGACGCTTTGAGGGCCGAGGAGCAGCCTTGCGGGGCGCGTGCTCTTCTTCCTCATCGTCGTCCGCCGGATCCTCCTCCGCCGCATCGCCGCTGACGGGGACTCGAAGTATGTTGCGCAAATCTTCCTCCGCCAAAGTATCGAGCTGAGAGGAGGATTCAATAGTAAGTTAGAACACTTCAAAAAGTTATGATAAGTTGAAGAATATGACAAAGGAGCAAGAACGTACCGGAGGACACTGGTTGTTCGTGTTGATGTCCTTGATCAGTTCCGGGACTGGTTGGCCCCTGCCTATCTTCACGAGCGTCTTGATCCTCCTCTTAAGAGAGTCCCCAGGGAGATCATGGCGTTACCCGGAGAAGGTCGTCCGCCCCGGTATACTCGCACATCAGACGTGCGTTGTAACGAAGAGGCTGGATCCTCCGGGAAAACCAGCTAAGGGTCAGCTGGGCTCCAGTCAGTCCGTCGTGGACTAACCAAGATATCCTCCGCGCAGCCTTCTCCAAGATCGAAGTTTGGGCGAGCGTAGGGATGAAGCTCCAGCTAGCGAGCTCTTCCGGAGGCTGGTTCTTGAACTTGGGTAGTCCTTTCTGGACATTCGGAACTGGAATATTTTTCTCGTAGAACCATCCGGCGTTCCAGTACCGGACGGATTCGTGGGAGTCATGGGGAGGATACATGCGGCCAGGCCGGAGCATAAAAGTCATGCTCCCGCAGTTCACCATGGCCTTGTCTTTTGTTTCCTTCTTCACCCGGAAGAAGAATTGCCATAGCCGGACATCTGGACGGATTCCGAGATGCCCTTCGCAGAGAGTTGCGAAGTTGGAGAGAAGGAGATAGGAATTTGGGCAGATGTTGTGGGGTTGAAGACCATATGTGTTGAGCACAGAAAGGAAGAAATCCGAACAGGGGAGCGACAAACCCCGCTCGACCCAAGCCTTGGTCATAACTCTTTCATCCGCATCCGGCTTGGGGACGTCGGAGTCACGCATGAAATTCCAGTGAGAGGAGATCATGCCCTCGTTCTGGAGCTCCCTGAGCTCCGCATCAGTAGTCTCGCAGGGCCACCACTGACCCCTTTCCCCTTCACGGATCCAAGCTTTGGAAGCCTTTTTGTTTTCCGTCTCCAGAACTTTGGCTGCCATTCTAGCCTGTCCTTCGAGTTCTTCTCGGAGTTCTTTGGCAGTAGGGATCTGGCCTAGTGCAGTGCTGGAAGAGGCGGAGAACGGTTGAGCAAATCTGATGTCGGAAACATATGGTGGCAAGTACGCAATGGGATCCGGGCAGATTGGTCCTAATGTACTGGGTTCTGGGCTATTCGGAGAACTACCAGTACAGTTGGGTGAACCATGTGACATGCTTCCGGCTGCACCCATGCGGAACTAAAATAAGTAACCGAATCTACTCTAGGTCTTTCTTCTACGAGACCGGCGCACGTACCGTTAATGGCGCGGTGGTCCGACGAAGTTCCGGCGAAGAAGAAGTCGCCGGACTTGGAGCAAATCTCGCCGCGCGACCACGAATCGACGGCGGGAAGAAATTCCCGATCAACCGAGCTGATCTTGGCGCGAGGGGAGCTCTGGAACGGCGGCGCGCGAAGCTTTCCGATGAGGAGCTCGCCGGAGTCGAGATCTGTCGGGCGGCGCGGCGCGATGAAGAAGATGAGGTAGGTGAGAAGGTGAAAGAATGAGAAGTTACCGCACACGGGGGTATTTATAGACCTTGCGCGGAGATTCGTGTTTTGGATCTGACGGTGGAAACTGAACGGTCACACCGTTGGATGATTGACACGTGTCTTAGGTCAAAAGCGGTAAAACTACGTGGAGGTAACTTAACTGGGCACTCCCAAAAATTCCGGCTGAAGATTCGCATCTCCGAAAATTTAGCGCGGGAAAATAGGAAGTTGTGCGCGGGAAAAGTGGAGATTCCGTGGAGTTGCCGTTACTGAAGAACAGAAGATTTCCGAGAAGATAATGTCGGAAACGAGAGAAAGTTTGGAAGTTCTTCAAGATTCTCTTCGGATCCGAGTTAATTGAAGTCGGAGGAATGATGAATCTCGGAGAACTTCGGGGGCTACTGTTGTGGGTATACTTTATGGATATATCAACGACGGCCTAGATCCGGCAAGCCCGGGTGGCCCATAGATGGTGATGTGGCATGTGGCCCATCGGGCGGCCCAGTTGTTGTAGATCCTGAAGGATGAAGTCCAACCCAGGAACGAGAAGCCGGATCCCAACTGACCTACGAAGGAGGCTGGATCCGTGAAGTCCCATGAAGTATCCGGATCCAGCAGTATTTAGAGGAAGGCGGATCCTTGACATGCACGGCAAGATATTGTACCGTAGTTAGGCAACTTGTATTCCGGCTACGACTCTCCGTGTAAACCCTAGATCCGTGCGCCTTTATAAGCCGGATCCCGGGAGCCCTAGAGGCACAATCACAACTCATTGTAACAACGCGAAAGCACCCAGATAATTCCAAACAAGCAGCAGTAGGTCTTGCCACCGTGCAGGTGTTCCGAAGCTGGGTAAATCGCGTACCACCGTCCCGAGGACTCTCCGCCCTATGGCCCTTACTTCTTCTCCCCTCAATGAGGATCCCTCCTCCGGAGTACCGTCGAATAGGCAACGACAATAAATATACAAATGTTCAACTCTAAATACTGAACTATGTAATAAAATCAGGATGTGTGCATCTGAGGCCGGGGCATTTCCCTCTTTCAAAAAAAAACATACAAATGTTGTCTCTTAATAAATTCTTAGACAATTTTAAGCATATTTTTAAAAATTTAGGCACACCGTAAAGCTTGTAGTCAATTAACTTATGTGTACTCATAGGACACAAACAAGTACATGCGAAATTGATTTTCGGATTTTGTTAATATTAAGAGCTCATTTGTCTCACTCGAGAGCGCCTGCTCCGGGTTGTTGATTTGAATTACTGACTTAAACATCTAAAATGTCTGCTTTATGGCCACCCCAATCTTGGCCCCAACTCTATCCCCAAAAGATCGAAAGGCTCGTGTAAGTTAGGAGCGGCATGATTGTTGTTAAGTGAAGAACAAACATGTGACGACTGCTAACCAGGCCTTCCACGAAAAAAATATGCTAAATTTGACAAGGAAAAAGCAAAAACAATGAGCAACCTCGTGGAAGGGTACTTTAGAACAAACTGCTTGTTGACACCTCAAACACTTTGATCTCTCTCTCTCTTTAGTTAAACACAAACTCCGTAGTCCTATACTCTAGAAACATCTATGAAGTTATTTGTTAGGTTCACACAATCCAAGCACAAACCAATTTGTTTTAGATATTTAAGGATGCTATGAATCACAAAACTACAATACATTAAGGGCAATACATGATTCTTGTGAATATGATAGTTTTCCATTGCTATCAATATCCTTCTGATTGAAAGAATATGTCCATCCGGTTCGGTTGAAAAGAATCACTTCTAAATTCCAAAATTTCCTTCTGATTAAGTCTCGATTCCATTTGTTTGGCAAATACATGCGCCTCTTACCACACAGACATGACCAAAAAGACACACAGACACAGACATGACCAAACACAATCATCTGCTACGTAGGTCCCGCTGCTCCTCCTCATGATCCCTTTAAACCAAACTGGAGGGAGCATTTATAGTGGAATCCATTATAAAAATATTTACTAAATCATGTCAAACTGAAGCAATAACAAAAAGTCGCAACAAATTATTGTTGCAATTTAGCATGAGATGACATATTCGTGATAATAACAATATGTATATTATATAGAAGAGTCATGTAATTATTATATATGTTATTCATACCTACTATTATTAGTACATTGAATCAAATTTGTATGAATACAAATGAGGTAACTTTAGTGGCCATACGAGTCACAATAAAGTAAAATTGTTCAATACAAAGGCAATCCCACTTGTGCTAAAGGCGACCAAAGTGTAGATCCATACTGCGGTATCGGACGGAGTGTGTAGTTGTTATATTGGTGTGCCGCTTGTGTCTGAGGCAACCGAAGTGTGGGTCAGCGGGGTTTGAGCTGTATAGATACTTGAGGAAGTCTCACTGGCAGGCAGGTTTTTTTTAGATAAAAGGCAATACTGCCCGACTTTAAATTAATAAAGCCCGGATCGGTTCAACAAGGTTAACAGGGTACAACTGCTGCGGCATACAGCTTAGCCAAGAAAAACACACGTGGAGATAAACTAGCAAGCACAAACAGCTAGACACACATAAAGCAGGAAAAAGGCGACGTAGGCCGGCTCAGCAACTGCTAGACAGGCCCCCACTTGTCCCTCTCACGTAGCTGGCGCGGCGAATGTGCTTCAGCTGCTGGAAGAGGTAGACTCCCTGGATGTAGAGTAGAGCTCGCGGAGGGAGTTGATCATCCAGCAGATTCCTTCCTTGTCACTAGTCCTGGAGTTGATACTCCACAGCGGTAAAAACACCGTAGATTTATAGATAACATCAGATGGATGGTTTATCACTTTCTTCTCAATAGCTAGCTTGTTACGAATTTGCCACAGCGCCCATGACTGTGCCAGAAACAGAAGCCAGAGTAATCTACGCGGGCGCCCAGCTAGGCTAGAAAGAATATGGTGGAATTGCGCGAAGTTGGCCGGGTGCCAGCTACACCCCAGTAGCTGGCGTAAAACGCTCCAGGCGAAAACCGCAAGCGCGCAGGAGAAGAAAATATGCGACGCATCCTCTTGTAAGCCGCAAAGAGAACATAAGCCGTTAGAGGGGCCATGCCGGGTAGCGAGCTGGAGGGCGGACGGAAGTTTATCAAGTGCTAACTGCCACGCAAAGATCTCAATCTTGAGCGGGACCGCCGCCTGCCAGAGGTCACGCCAATGTACAACCGTCGCCCCTTGCGACAGCTTGGCGTACAGGGATTTTGCAGAGTACCTCCCCGACTCTTCTAAGTGCCACAACACCTTGTCCTTCTCCTCGCTAAGCTGCACCTGCGCCATCTCGGCGCACAGCAGATTCCATTGACGCACACCCTCTAAGTCAAGCGAACGTCTGAGCCTTATGGATACTTCTCCGTCAGTCAAAGCCTGCGCCACACTCCCTTCTGGTAGCTCGCAGATAGAGAACAGCAGAGGAAAACGATCTTTAAGTGGTGCATCCCCACACCACCAGTCCAGCCAGAACCTGGTCCTTATGCCATTCCTGACCACAAACTTCGCACCCAAGGCGAAGTAGTGTTTGATTTTGTTCAGGCTTTTCCAAAATTGTGAGCCTCCAAGGCCAGAACTTGCCCACAAGTTATCAGCGTTTCGATACTTAGCCCGGATGAGGGTAGCCCAGATGGAGTCCTCATCTTGGGACAGCCGCCAGGCCCATTTAAGAAGAAGGGCAATATTCATCTTTTTCGTGTTAATCAACCCAAGGCCCCCCATCTCCTTGGGTCGGCAGACCGCCGGCCAGTTAACGAGGTGATATTTTCTCTTCGGCCCAGCTCCTTCCCAAAAGAATTTGGATCGAAGAGAATCGAACCGTGCATGAATACCGTCTTGTAGCAGGAAAAGACCCATGGCAAACATAGGTAGGTTGTCCAGACAAGCATTGGACAAGGTCAAGCGCCCGCCGGACGAGAGCAGCTTACTCAACCAAGGTTCAATTTTGACCCCCCATCTTCCTAACCAAAAACAGCCATTGCTCCACAGTGAGTTTCCTATCCGAGATGGGTAAGCCGAGGTAGAGGAACGGAAAGGAACCCTTTTTGCAGTTCAGAAGGTTGGCAATCCTTGCTTGCTCAGTTTTAGGTTCCCCCATGACAATAACTTCGCTTTTGTGGTAATTGATTTTCAAACCCGACATGTCTTCGAAGCACATAAGCAGGAACTTTAGGTTTCTGATGTTGTCAGCCGAGTTCTATATCAAGATGAGCGTGTCGTCCGCGTACTGAAGGTGAGTGATCCCTCCCGGGACTAAATGCGGGACAACTCCCTGGATGTGACCTGCGCCCGTGGCAGCCGACAAAATGCCAGAGAGGGCTTCCCCAATGAAGTTGAATAAGAGAGGTGAGAGTGGGTCCCCTTGTCTCACACCTCGCTTGTTCCGAAAAAAGGGCCAATGTCCCCATTAATGGCAATCGCCGTCTGGCTTCCCGACACCAGCTGGGTGATGCGATGTATATATGCTGCGTCAAAGCCCTTGCAACGTAAGACTTCGGAGAGGAAATCCCAATTTACTCGGTCATAGGCCTTTTCAAAGTCAAGCTTAAGCAAAATCCCGCCAAGCTTCTTTGATCTAAGTTCGTGGACAATCTCAATGAGGGCGAGAGATCCGTCAAGAATGTTTCTGCCTTTGATGAAGGCAGTTTGGTGCGGGCTGATAATTCTGTGTGCAATAGGATCCAGTCTCATGGCATAGGCTTTGGACACGATCTTGAAAATAACATTTATTAGCGCGATCGGGCGAAACTGAGTGATCTGGTCCGCCCCTGGGACCTTAGGGATAACAGACATGATACCGAAGTTCAGTCTGGCTATGTCAATGCGGCCTAGGACAAAGTCGTTTAGGATGTGTAAAACGCTGTTTTTGACCAGCTGCCAACAGCGCTTGAAGAATAACACTGGAGAGCCATCAGGGCCCGGGGCTGTGTCTGTTTTCATCTCTTGTATCACCTGCTCAAGCTCGTCCTCGGAGAAGGTCAGGCACAAAGCCTCGTTTTCGGCAGACGACACCTGCCCCGCCGATCCCCAGGTAGACGGCGCCAGACCGCACACCCTTTGTGCCGGCGTGCCCAGTAACTCTCTGTAGAACTCATATATATGGGCTTGAATAAGACCTGGGTCGGTGATTGTCCCATCACGCATTTCCAACGCAGAGATGTTGCATTTCCTGCGCCTCCCATTGGTGACTGCATGGAAGTATGCCGTGTTGGCATCGCCTTCCAGAGCCCACTTGGTTCTACCCCGTTGGCGCCAATACGCCTCTTCCTGCTTATAGATCTCTAGAAGTTCGTCCTCTAAATGGTAACGAAGGGCCCATCCCTCCTCATCAATGCCGGACGAGTCCGCCAAAAGGTCCAACTGCTGGATCTGTCTAAGGAGTGAGGCCTTCCCGAGCCTAACCTCCCGACCCAGGTTGCGACTCCACCCCTGGAGTTGCTGTCGCAAACCCGCGCTCATGTGCACCCACCAGTCGATGATGTCTCGGCCTCCCGCCGAGTTCATCAACCCCTCCCAAGAAGCCCGCACCTTAGGGAGAAAATCTCGTCGCTCAAACCACCCAGTTTCGAAAAAGAAACGGTTGCTGCGGGGTGGGGCTTCGTTGCTCGTGTCAAAAATCAGTGGGGTGTGGTCTGAGCCTAAGCTTGTTTCCGCTGCCAGGGAGCATAACGGGAACTGATTTTCGAACAACTGAGACACAAACACTCTGTCTAAGGCGGAGCGGACCGGATTGAGCTGCCTGTTGGTCCAGGTGAATCTTGCCCCCGTGCGGGGAATCTCCCGTAGAGCCCAAGAAGCGATCGCGGCGTTGAACTGATCAATAAGCGGCCAATTCAAGTTCCTGTTGTTCTTGTCAGCCGCGTCACGAATCAAATTGAAGTCCCCGCCAACCACCAGGGGTCGCTGAGAGGTATGAATTTTGTTCGACAGCTCCTCCAGGAACATCCAGGAACAGACGAGATCGCCCATGATCCGCCGGTCCGTAAACCCCAATCACCTCGAAAATGAACCTGGTCGTGCGATGCAGGAGCTGCACACCGATGTAGAATTGTCCCATGTTGATAGCGCCCACCTCAAACAAACTATCTCTGCACCCAATGAGCATCCCCCTGAATGCCCATTCGCAGGGAGCCAACACCATGCGAATTTGTCCCCAATCTCAAGACTGCTAAGCTCCAAAGCTGTAAACTCCTGTCTGATGGTTTCTTGAAGAATAACAATGTCGATTTTGTGCGTCCGGAGGTAGTCT
This sequence comes from Lolium rigidum, assembly GCF_022539505.1. Classification (NCBI taxonomy): domain Eukaryota; kingdom Viridiplantae; phylum Streptophyta; class Magnoliopsida; order Poales; family Poaceae; genus Lolium; species Lolium rigidum. The sequence goes on from NC_061511.1 coordinate 275,684,845, forward strand.
TTTAGAAGGGTTCGGCGCCCCCGGTGGCCGAACCCTCGGATATTCCAGAACATGCACCTCATTGAGGCACCAAACCAAGAGCCCGTGCTCGGCGGGTTAGCGGCCGGTGCCCCACCTGGGTCACAACCTTCTTCGGCTTCTTCGTTGCGACCGCAGGACGTTTGACTCCCACATCATTAGTCACTTGCTGGTGGTCCATTTCCGCCGCACTTGTCTCCCCCGTCCCCGTGACGGGCTCGACCTGTGCAGCCACAGCCTTCTCCTTTGCCAACTCTTTTTCTTGCTCGATTTTGTGTCGAGTCTTGGCTAATTCTGCCTGCGCGAGCTCCCTGGCCTGGATCATGTGAATGAGTTTCGCCGGGGACCCGGCCGTCGAGGTAAAGATAATACAACTCTCTTGGGCTACTTTGGCAAGAACATCTACCGAAGCCGATTGCAGGGTAGTAAAACCGGAAAGTGGAGGCGTACCTGGCAAGGACTTCTTCCCCTCAGCCTTGGAGCAGGAGCTGCTCGTGGCCTTGGACGTGGCGTTCTTCTTCTTGGTGCGCTGTATCGCCCGCTCCATCACCGGCCCCTCCGTCCTCCCTTGACCGCGTGCGCTTTTGCGAAGAGCTTCAGTGGGTGCAGGCTTACTACGGGGCCCCCTAGCCACCGCAGCACCCAGCGCCGGGATCGGGGCCTCCTCAAGCAGCAGCTGCCTTCCTTCCGAAGGCGATCTTGGTCTTATGGCCGGAGCATGATGAAGCAAGCTGGAGACCAGGCAGGGTGGGGACACAGCGGAGGAGCCACCTTCTTCAAAAGCGAGTCTGCGCGATGAACGATCATGATTATTCTTGCTGCGCCGCTCCCTGGATCTGTCTTCGTCGTTCTGAACGGAAGGGCTGCCGATGACAGGCCCCGCACTGTTCAAGGGGAGCTTCTTGCCACACCCCGGTGACTGGAAGCTGAGTTCCGAGGAGACAGCCCCCTCGGGCGTGTCCACGAAGGCCACAACAGAGCAAGGAGTAGGCGCGATGTCCTTACGGGCTGAAGGAGACCGAAGCAGGGTTTCCGCTGGCATCATCACGTTCTGCCTTGCAAGCAAGGGAAAGATGTCTCCTGCCGGAGTGAGATTGGAACCGTACTGATTTATAGCTGGGGGAGTGTCTTGAGGCCTTGCTACCGCAGGGGAAGGGGGCCGACCGAGCGGCAGAGCAATCTCCGAGTTGGTGCTGTCCGTGGGAACGGGCGCCAGAGCCACAGACTTGCGAGTCGGCCCAACGGCCCCGCCAGCTGGCGCAGATTTTGGTGAGCGATCCTTGGAGGCGTGCCTACCCCGCTTCCCGTCCCAACGTTCATCGTCTGTCTCCTCAGTTTCATCCTCCTTGTCGTCTCCTTTGTCATAAGTCGGTTGCTGCCTCGGCGCGTCGCTCGGTGGGCTTCCTTGAAAACCTTCCCGGCAAGAGTTTTAGACTCAAAATTTTGCGGCGGAGCCGACCGCAATCTTTCACTGCACTGTATGTATGCGTGGAGGAGGCACAGGTAGGCAGTTGTTTGGCGAAGATTCAACAGGGAATATGGCTTGGATCGGCTGACTAATCTGCCATCTCCAACGGGGTGACGTAAACGGTCGACGCTGAGCGACTGTTTGCGTCTACGCGGTCTGCACCCTGCTCCAGCGGGGTGACACATAGTGACCGGACAATCCGCGGAGACGCAAACGCGACGCAAATATGCGGCACGTTTGCGTCTCCACGAACGTTGAGCGGTCGCGCCGAGCGTCCGCTCGCTTCTCTCACGGGTCCGCCTGGCAGCGACCCTCGCTCGAGCCGGCGTGAATGTAAGCACAACAACTGCTAGGAAGGACAACCGCTGGAGTGGCTACCGTGTCGATCGACGCGCGTACCGCCGGAATGAAGCGCGAACCGTCGCGGAAGAGCAACCGCAGCCCTCTTCTGTATCTGCGCCTCCATTAATCTCCGCTCAATATATAAGACTCATGCGTCTGCGCTAAGGATCTCCAACCGGACTGCGTCATTCATCTCTACGAGCCATGAGTAACCTATCTTTGCCATCGGACATCCATAGCGATGGGAATTAAGCCGTCGGGATGGCGCCATTGGTGGGATAGAGCTGCCACGCCGAGCAGATCTAGCTCCCCGCCGACGGACGGCGAGGATGAGGAGGGGACGCCGTTGACCACGACGGCCAGGACGAGCAGGAGGGAAAAAAGAGGATGAAGATGCAAAGTGGAGGCAGCTGGAGGCGGAGGAGGTGGCGGCGGCGGCAAAGAAAGAGACAAGGGCCCGAGCGCAGGCCCAGGCGCAGGCGCAACATGAGTTCACGGACGGCGACGAAGACCCCAATGACTCGTCGGAGGGGGACACAAGATCGTCGAACGCGTCAACCGGCACTAGCTCTTCCGAAGAGGTCACCAGCAGGAAGCGCGTCCGTGAAGAAGAAGAGGCTACTTTATAAGTTTAGTTCATTTACATCGTGGTGTACATTTTTATGTTTGAACATATTATTTCGCAGTTTCTATGCTTAGTTTGTTTCAATATGTTGCACTGCCTAGTTTAAAACCTCGATTCTACTTAGAAATATCATACTGAACATTTTTTCTCTCTACTTTCAACATTGCAATACCTAGTTTAATTTCGCACATTAAACATAGAAACTTGGTGGAATCCTAGATGGTTTCAAGTAGCTACAAACGGAGAACATGCCGGCCTCGCCGGACGAAATGCGTCAACCCGCTGGAGCTGCTCCCGACGCAAACGGACATTGTTGGCTTGGCGATCATTTCAACGTCCGCGAACCGACATAAACGGGACGCAGCCAGTTAATTTTGGCGTTTGATTTACGTGCATGGTACGTCGAATTTGTGTCAGTGGACTGCTCGTGGATCTTTGCAGTACATTGCAGTATTGCACATTTGCACCCTGTAATTCTGGGATATTCTGGAGATCGCGTTTGTCGAACAGTTCAGGACAAGACCAGCCACTAGTGGAAAACGGGGCTATAGGCCCGGTCCATTTGGGCCTTTAGTCCCGGTTTCCAAACCGGGACCAATAAGGCGGGACTAAAGGGTACCCCCTTTAGTCCCGGTTCAAAGTTGCACCGGGTCTAAAGGCTGCGCCACGTGGGCTGCTGGCGCGCGTCGAAGAAAATACCCTTTAGTCCCGGTTTATAACACGAACCGGGACTAAAGGTTATTTCGTTATTTTTTGTAATCTATTTGGTTATGTCCAATTATTTTTCGCTCCTCTTTTTTTTTTCTATTTTTTCAGAATTTCTAGTATTTCAGTTATTTAACTAGTTTAGTTTCTAACTACACTTAATCTCTAACTACGCTTAATCAATAGTCAAATTACTTACCCGTGGTCCAACTTCCCGCTCGGTCACCCATCCTCCCACTACTCCAGCACTAGCACGCTTAACTTCCAAGTTCCTTTCCCATCCCGCTTCCAAGTGCTTCGCGCGCATGTTGTGATACTAGTATCATATCAATCCTATTAACATGTTGGTCGATGTCACACTTATTTATTATTCGAATTACAAATAATTATTTTAATAAACAAAACTAATGACGTAATAACATGTTGTGGTAATGGTATTATAATTATAATTTTTTTAATTTGTATTATAATAGTTTTTTAATTTATTATTTTTTAATATTTTTTTGCCAAACTTGAAAATTTGAAAATCTAAAAATTGGCTAAATTTATGTTAAGTAATAGTAATCTTTATGCATGATGTAATTATATTTTTAAAAAAATTAAAAATATAAAATTCCGAATTTCTGCCAAAAACTAAAATCTTCCTACTTTCATATTTTCATTTGGAAATTTGAGAATCTAAAAATTGGCTAACCGGGTAAACCCTGGTGAATTCGGATGTAACTTTTTCCCACGATGATTTTGATATATTACACGTTTTTTTCGACGTCGTATGCAAAAGTTAATGCGGTTTTACCATTTTTCAAACCTTTTTTGCAAAAAAAATGAAAACTCAAATTTGTTAATTTTCCCTAATAGTAGGTTGCATAACATACAAGAATCTGAAAAGATTTTATTTTTTAAATTTTCTATCATTTTCTTTTATATTTTACAGTATTACAAAAGGCGATCCACGGGGGGGGGGGTGGAGGTGCATGGGGAGGCAAAAAACCCTTTAGTCCCCCTTCGTATTACGAACCGGGACTAAAGGGTAGACCTTTAGTCCCGGTTGGTAATACGAACCGGGACTAAAGACTTTTGCCCCATAGACCACCCTTTAGTCCCGGTTCGTAATACGAAGGGGGACTAAAGGGTCCAAACGAACCGGGACTAAAGGGTTTTCATGATGAACCGGGACCAATGCCCCCCATTGATCCCGGTTTGGTTCAAAACGGGGACTAAAGGGTGGGACGAAAGGCCTCTTTTCCACTAGTGAGCATTGTCACAGCAAGCAACCTCCTAAAGTTTCTTCAGTTATGCTTTTGTGATGTGCCGTTTTAAACCCCGCTCTGTACGTAAGCAGTTGAGCATAGCAGCATGCGTGAGAATACTAGCAGCGGTCCGTATCTCCGTCCTTTGTACGGCACGGTGGAATACTCTGCCTACACCTAAATTCTGTCTGCTGTTTGATGAAACCGTACAGATCTAAAGGTATAGTATATGTTAAGAAAATAAGAAAAGTTGTGGTATATGCATGCAATGTGTTTCATGTGTGGAGGTTGAGAATAAATCATGTGCAGATATTATAAAAGAAGAAACTGAAGAAGTAACAAATGTATAAGACAACTAGACAGATATACTATATGTTTCCAGGGTGGGCAGAAAGTCACTAGAAGGTCTTCAAAAAAAATTCGAAAACTCTATATGAGTTTTTACAACATACTTGTTTGTGTCTTCAATGTAGGTGCAAAGTTTCATGAATAAAAGAAATGTTGTGTCCTGGAAAAATAATTCTCTAAAATTCAAATTTTGAAGCACCAAGTTACCCTCCGCACATATGCCACAAACCTTGTATTTTTTTCCAAGTAAATAGTATATATAAACATGACATTAACATGTATATCATTAATTTTTCAAAATCTTTTGACATTAAAAACATCATTTGTTTCACCCAGAATCACATGCTGTGGGTGCCTATGGCCAACCCATGTTTTCGCTCCCCCACCCAACCTCCAAAGGAACAAAATGCTTATGCATGTTACAACTGATATGATTTTCATGCCAAGTAAAGAGCGAACATGTGGTATCCGATAATTGTTTACCATTCAATACCAACTTTGACCAAGAGATGAGCAAAAACAACGAGGGCGGGGAGAATGCATGGTACTCAAGGATAAACCACTTGTTGACACTTGAAAGACTCTGGAGTTATCTTTTTAAGTACACATAAAATGGATTGTTTTCTACTCTAGAAGACTATAAAGTTATTTGTGAGATTCTTATGTTCAAGACAACCCACCAAATTATGTTGATATTTGACCATACTATAAAAACGACACTTATAGTCACATTACGATACATTAGGGGGCATACATTTGTTTCTGTGTGAATGTGCTACTATTGTTTTTCTTAGCTTTGTAGTGAATCCATAATATAAAAAATTAATGAAGCAAGCCAAAATTTATTAATGAATATGTTTTTTTTGACTAATTATTGTTTCATTGTTACAATTTTTGATAATAATAATATATCCTAAAACACGGTAACAACATGCAATTATTCAATATGCATGATATACCTATTACTATAACTAGGACTCTCCTAATCTGATACGTGTCACATACGATCACGTTTACATATTTCCTAACAGGAAATACATGTTACTATGAGAACTCAAGATATGTTCCTCAATCTAGTGGTAGAAAAAAAAAGGAGGCTTGACAACAGATGATCGATAATTTTGCATCACTCCTTTATGTAGATTTTGTTTTTGGTTTCAAAATCAAGTAGAAAAAGTCCATCCAAGTAGACATATCGCTAGCGCTTTATAAGGCACACTCTGCATCACGAATAGCTGCAGTTAGTTCCCGTGGCTTATAAAACACAAGCCTTGCATAAGCTTCCGTATGGGACAAAAGAGCATAAAACAAATAAATATGAGAGGAAAAGAATAAATGTGTATCAATTTACCTTGGTTATAAAGTGTAATCAAGAAACATATCTTTGTCATGAGGGGTAGCTGAAACGATGCAGCTTCCATCTGTGATAGAAAAAGGCAGAACACCACTTACACCACATCACCTTTCAGCAGCAACACCCACCACGCTTGTTCTATGTATCGACCAGATTACCGTGGGATCAAAAGAAAATGAAGTGTATCAGGCTACTGCTCTCCGGCGAGCGGTGACATCCCAGAAGAGCGCAGCAGAATTCATTGCTAAACGCTGGCTCACTGTGAGATGTCAACTTGCATATCTTCTCTGGATACACGGCACTGTATATGCCGGTTAACTAGGGCCTGCATATATTTTCTTGCAGTTCATGTTTCGTCAGCTAATATTGTGTAGCACCAGATAAACCCATCCTCGAGTTTGCAGATTGATGTCATACATATTTTGTATTTTTGAATACTGATAATAAAATTGAAGCTCCTGAAGATGATTGTAGCAGGGAGAGCACCTGACCTTTGATTGTCTCAGAAAGTTTTGGAAAAGGGGAGAGCATGAATGTGGAATATACTACCTGCAAAAAAAGGAATATGACATCTAGCAAAATTCAGATTACATGTGGTACAAATAAGCAGCCCAAAAAACGGCATGAGTGAGGGCTCGCCTCTGGTCTGGTGGAGTTACGCTGATAGAGAATTGATCAGACATGAGCGTAAACGTGTACCCAGAAGATCAGGAAGATGCGATGCGGTGAGCAAAGTTTATGACAACCTGCAAAACGAATTTGGGTAGAAAAACATAGATTCCTGACGGAGGAATTGGCTGAATCTCTTGGGAGGCACGCTTAGTCGAATCCTCCCCAGGGGCAACGGTGGTGACAGCCTCCATATCCAAGCTGGTACCCTTGGTGGCCATGGTTGTGAGTCGGCTGCATATTACTGTAGATTATTAGCCGCGGCACGGTCATGATGGAGGCATAAAAAGGTGAGGAGGGGAGTGTTAATAGCCCGATCGTTAGTGAAGGGTGCGTTACTAGAAGATACGTATTCAGGGGATCTTAATCGCAGGACTTTTATGGCCAAGAAGTTGTGTAGGTTGCAGCAGCGGAGAGCACTACCAGTATCAGAGAAGACGAAGAGGGGGAGGGGAGGGGCTCCAGTACCTCGTCCGGCCCATGTAAGGATTCCCAGCCCACGTACTAAGAAGGGAAGCCCGCCGCCCATGTGGATAAAAATTGCACATCTGTATGGATCGATCGGGAAAATACGCAGCGCGTCTTCTCTCGAGAACTGAGTGCGCGGGCATAGAAGCAGAGAAGAACGGGCTGCTCAAATAGGGTTGATGTGGCTTCACAGGAGGGCAAGAAAATGGGGTCAGCTATTTAGAAAGAGAAGATATAGTATATCAAAAGTATATATCTTTCCAGATGACAAAAGTTCAGTTGCGAGGTGATCAAGTAAAATTGTTTAACATAAAAAGAACAATAAAAAATAACCGTTTTCTGCAGTTCTAGCACCTGCCGGAACAAAAGATGGCTATTGCATCACGAGTAACATGGATATATAACTATTTCAGCCATCAGTTTATCAGAGAAAAGACTAGTAGATACCATAAAAGATAGTGATGAAGATAGAACAATTCTTAGTTAGGTATATAACACTTCTACTCGGCTGGTCAGCGATAAGAATACGTGAGAAGAGAAATATTACAAGAAAATACCACCAGGCCTCACCATGTCATCGTGGAGTGGAGCGTCTTACACGTGGTGCTTATCTATTATATTATTAAAATAATTAACAGCAAATGGTGCAAATTAGCTAGCCATAATCAAATCAATAACAACCGCCAAGTTTAACTCCCTTAGTCGGGCCAACATCTATTTTAAGTATACAAACAACAAGATAGTATCCTTCTCCCCCACGCCTAATCTAAACTGTGTACGGTTCAAAATAAGAAGAAGAAAACTAAACCATGTAGGAGACATACAGGCCGAAAATATGGTGGTGAACCTAGGTACCAGCGCACCTGATTTCAAAAAATTCAAAAAACGTTATTCAATTATTTCAAAAAAAATTGAAATAATTCCCTCACGTAAATCTCATATTGACACTTATCAGTGAAAATTTTCAGAAGAAAATACGGATATATGTGATCCACACAAAAAAGTGAAAATCAAACGTTGTTATACTGTGAATAGTATACGTAATATAAAGTACGCTTTGATATTTTCCTGTAGGCTACGTACTTTTATATTTTATTAAGTTGAGATTTGACACGCACATGCTTACATACATACTCCACACACATGATTTATGCCATATTTTTTTAATCAATTTTAGTATTTTTTTCGATTTTATTTGTTGAAATCGGGTGCTGGGGCACCCAGGAGCCAAAAATTCGCGACCACACACAGGCTAACAATGCTCACCTTTCCAGGATTAAAACCTACTATCGAACCGAATAAAATTCTGACCCGCCTCCTCCTCTCCTACGTCTTCGTTACCACTTTGAACGGCTCTTCGGGATCTTCTGTCCCCTCTCCTACGCCTCTCCATCCGTGGGCGATGTGACACCTCCAGATCTCTTCCACCCGGCATCCTCTTTGTACTGTGCAACTTGATTACCACTGCCGCCACCCAAACATATACTAGCTAGCACAACAATTTGTTGTTGGATCGGCCGGGAACCCTCTTCTGCGTTCTGCCGACATTCTAGATACCCAAGCACGTAGATCAGACATAGCTATGCTTTATTCTATGCCACTATGAGTAATTCAAATCCGAGAATGGAAAGGGCGTGTTTTCAACATCAATGAAACAAGTTCAGAGCATCTCCAATCGCGTCCCCCAAACCGTTCCCAAAGGGATTTGGGGCGCGTCGGATAAAAAATATATTCCCAGCCGCGTCTCCTAAAGCCGTTTTTTGTCCGACGTGGCCCAATATGGTGTCCGGCGCCCCGAGCACGTCCCGTCCCACAGGGGACGCTCCGGGCACGCCGAACACAACGAAACACGAGGCGAAGCGGCGCGGGTCCGACGCGTCAGCGGCTCGGTAGCCTAAAACCCCGTCGCCTACCTTTGGTCAAGCGACGTTAATAGCGTCCCAGTTTTTCCAGGCGACGCAGGGACGCGTCTCGTCATGCATGGCTGCGTGGCCGTCCGCGCCGGCGTTATTGTGTGCAACCACCTGTTGCCGCCGCTGTACATTAAGAGGCCCTACGGTTCGTCCCAATCTCTCACCGCTCCCAAACCTTCTCGTGCCCCCCCCCCCAGATCTTCTCCTCGCCGGCCCAAGCAATGTCGTCCTCGTCCGTCCGCAAGATCGCCGCGGCGAACGGCTTCGGCCGCGGAAGCCTAACCGTGAAGGAGGCGTGGGCGCTGTACCACGCGGGATATCCTGTCCCGCCGGACATGCGCCTGCCAAGCAGCGGCGGCTGGAAGATGGCCATGAACGGCATTGGCATCCCGCCGCCGCCAAAGCTGGGCACAGAGCAATGGAAGGATGGCATCAGGGCTCGGTGGGCTGAACTCAGCGCCGAGGAGCGGGTGGATGATACGTCCAAAACGTATCTACTTTCCCGAACACTTTTGCTATTGTTTTGCCTCTAATTTGTGTATTTTGGATGCAACTAACACGGACTAACGCTGTTTTCAGCAGAATTGCTCTGGTGTCTCGTTTTTGTGCGTAAATCCAACTTTCAGGAAAATCCTCGGAATTTATGCCAAAGGTCTTATTTTTCCGGAAGAATTGCGGAGCCGGAAGGGCAAGCCGGTGGAGGCCCGAGGCCCCCACACGCTAGGCCGGCGCGGCCCGGGAGGGGCGCGCCGCCCTATTGTGTGGCCGCCTCGGCTGGCCCCCGACGCCATCCTCTGGACTACTTAACGCCTTCGACCTAAAAACGCACGGGGGGTAAGACGAAATCGCCAGAAGACATCCAGTACGCCGCCACCATCGCGAAACTCCGTCTCGGAACCAGAAACTCCGTTCTGGCACTCCGCCGGGACGGGGAATTGGAGGAGATCATCACCATCATCACCACCGACGCCTCTCCATCGACCAGCCATGTTTCCCCCATCCATGTGTGAGTAATTCCCCCGCTGTAGGCTGAAGGGGATGGTAGGGATTGGATGAGATTGGTCATGTAATAGCATAAGATTGTTAGGGCATAGTGCCTAGTGTCCGTAATTGGTACTTTTATGATATTGTTGCAACTTGTTATGCTTAATGCTTGTCACTAGGGCCCGAGTGCCATGATCTCAGATCTGAACATGTTATCAATTCATGATGATATTCATTTCTTTATGATCTTACCTGCAAGTTGTATACATATATTGTTGTCCGGAACCCGAGGCCCCAAAGTGACAGAAATTGGGACAACCGAAGGGGAAGGCAGTGATATGAGGATCCCATGTGTTCACGGAGTGTTAATGCTTTGCTCCGGTGCTCTATTAAAAGGAGTACCTTAATTTCCAGTAGATTCCTTAGAGGCCCGGCTGCCACCGGCTGGTAGGACAAAAGATGTTGTGCAAGTTTCTCATTGCGAGCACGTACGACTATATATGGAACACATGCCTATTGATTGATTAGTACTTGGATACCGTTTTATTATTATCTGCAAATGCCCTACCTTGATTGTTACATGAGTTTCTCTCATCCATGCAACGCCCGTTCATCCATCCATGTGCCAACAATATTTTAATCCTGCTCGTTTACTATAATCACTACTCGCTGTCTTTGTTACTCTGTTGCTCGTTATTTCACTATCGCTACTCGTTATAAAACTGTTACTATCGATAAACTCTTGCGAGCAAGTCTCGTTTCAGTGCAGCTGAATTGACAACTCCGCTGTTAAGGCTTACAAGTATTCTTTGTCTCCCCTTGTGTCGAATCAATAAATTGGGTTTTACTTCCCGCGAAGACCGTTGCGATCCCCTATACTTGTGGGTCATCAAGACTATTTTCTGGCGCCGTTGCCGGGGAGCATAGCTTTATTTGGAAGTTCACTTGGATTGATATTGTTCGCTGCAAATTCTCCATCATGGGTAAACCTTGCGATACTAAAGTCGCCATATTACCATCCACTACAAGAAAAAGTACAACTCTGAGTACCTCTGCTGCTCTTGATTCACCATCTGTGATAGATAAACTTGTTTCACCACCACATGCTTCACATGCTCGGTACTTCGCTAGATCTGAAAGTTCCTCTTATAATTTTGATGATGCTTCGTTGTGCTTGATAATGATGGTTCATTAGGATCTTTTCTAGATGCTACAATTGCTAGGTCTAGACAAATTGAAAATACTGAAACTCCTAATGAAAATGTCGCTACACTCGTTAATTCACCCGAGTCCGTTGAATACTCTAGTGATGATCTTGATGAAGATTATGTAGAACTTGATGATGATTTTATTGATAAATGCAATGCTACTACTGATGCAAGAAAAATTAAAAAGTTGCTTGCACAACATACTGTTAGATATAAACTGTCTCCTGATCCTAAATTTGCCACATCTCGTATAAACATTAAGGATAAGGATTATGATTTTCTCTTGATTTGTCTCATATATCTATTGTTGAGAAAACACCTTTTTGTGGTACTGAAAAAGAAAGTGCTGTAGAACACATGATTGAGCTGTCTACTCTAAGTAACTTGTTTTCTGATGATGTTAAGAAGCGTACTTATTTCGTTGCTAAAATTTCTCCTTTCTCATTAAAGGATGATGCTAAAACTTGGTACAATAGTTTGCCACCTAATTCCATTGATAGTCCAAAAGAGTTGCTTGATGTTTTCTTTCGGAAATACTTTCCTGCCAGTGCTCAACATATTGCTCTGCAGAGAATTTATAATTTTGACCAGGAAGATGGAGAGAAATTGCCTGAGGCTTGGGCTAGATTTTGCTCTCTTATCAGAGCTCGGCCAGGACATGATCTGGAAAAGCATGATTTACTTGATATATTTTATAGTGGACTAACCATTGAGTCCAGGGCATACCTGGATAGTTGTGCTAGTTGTGTTTTCAGGAAAAGAACTCCAGACGACGCTGAAGAATTATTGGCTAGAATAGGCCGGAATCATGATGATTGGTCTACACCTGAACCAACCCCGACACCTATATTGAAGAAGAGGGGTTTAATTAAATTAAATGATGAAGATATGAGGGAAGCCAAGAAGTATCTTAAGGAGAAAGGTATTAAATCCGAAGATGTGAAGAATCTACCTCCCATAGAAGATTTATGCAAGATAACTCCCCCTTCATCCATGATTGAGGTACACTCTCTTCAACGCTTTACTAGGGAAGATATTCCGTATTCAAAACCTCCTGCTCAATGCTTAGATGAGTTTGATAATTATATTGTTAAGCAAGAAAATTTTAATATGAGAATAGAGAATCATTTAATGGAAAATTCTCAAGCTATTAGTGAATTGCATGGTATTGTGGAGAGAACCTTCAATGATGTTAAGATGCTTGTTAAACACTTTCATATGGTTCAAACTCAAATTGATCAACTCACTAAAGTGCAAAATGACTTGTTAAAAAATAATTCTAAAGAAAAACATGCTTATGAAATAACAACTAGAGGCGGTGTTTCTACCCAGGATCCTCTATATCCTGAAGGGCATCCCAAAAGAGTTGAACAAGATTCTCAACGAACTGAAACTAGTGCTCCATCTAAGAAAAAGAAAAAGAAACATAAAACTGTTGTAGAATCCTCTCGAGCTCGTTAATGATCCTAATAGTATTTCTATTTCGATGCTGAAACTGAAAGTGGTAATGAACATGATAAAGATAACGATAAGAATGATGCTTCGATAAAGAAGAGGTCGAAGAAGAACCTGAAAAGCATGCTAAAAATAAAAAGTATACCAAAGAAGATTTTATTGCTAAGAAACATGGTAATGAAAGAGAACCTTGGGTTCAAAAGCAAATGCCTTTTCCTGCTAAGAAACTAAAATCAAAGGAAGAAGAACACTATAATAAATTTTGTGATTGGATGAAACCTTTATTCCCGCAAATCCCTTTGACTCGATGCTATTAAATTGCCTCCTTATTCAAAGTATATGAAAGATATTGTCTCTAACAAAAGGAAAATTCCTAATGAGGAGATATCCACTATGCTTGCTAATTATTCTTTCAATGGTAAGGTTCCAAAGAAGCTTGGCGACCCGAGTATACCGACTATTCCTTGTTCTATTAAGAATAATTATGTTAGAACTGCTCTATGTGATTTGGGAGCAGGTGTTAGTGTTATGCCTTTTTCTCTTTACAAGAGACTTTATTTAGATAAGTTGATACCAACTGATATATCTTTACAAATGGCTGATAAATCTACTGCTATTCCTGTTGGTATATGTGAGGATGTTCCTGTTCAAGTTACTAATAACTGTTTAATATTAACTGATTTTGTTGTGTTGGAAATGCCTGAAGATGATAATATGTCTATTATTCTTGGGAGACCTTTTCTTAACACCGCAGGGGCTGTTATTGATTGCAATAAAGGAAAAGTTACTTTCAATGTTGATGACAAGGAGCATACCGTTTATTTTCCCAAGGGGATTGAGAAAGCATGTGGAGTTAATACAATTTCTAATGTGAGAACTATCAAAGTGGGAACTATTGATTGTCCTATATATGAGCATAAAGAAGAATATCAAACTCTTGTGATTGGATCCATATCAATACAATACAAGGTAACATGATTGATTTGAGGTTTAATTCTTCTTATGCTATGTAAAATTTATTTGGTGGCAAGACTTGATCAACCTTGTTAACAAATTCATTTTATATGCATAGAGGAACTAAACAACATTTCTTTCTTCCTCCACTTGTTCTACTTGTTGTAGCACTTTTGCTTTGCAAAGTTCTTTAGTTGATTAGAGATTTCAAAAATCTTTTTCTGCCCAGTAATAATAAATTTGACACCCAGAAATGTGCATTTTTCAAAGTTTTCAAAAATTCACAAAAATTATACCATTGGCCCTATTTTTCGAAGAGGCACCAGGGAACACCTGGGGATGACCAGTGAGGCACCCCAGGGTGGCACCCCACAGGCTGGCGTGGCCAGCAAGGGGGGCGCGCCACCCTGGTGTGTGGGCCCCTTGATAACCCACAAGTATAGGGGATCGCAGCAGTCTTCGAGGGAAGTAAAACCCAAATTTATTGATTCGACACAAGGGGAGGTAAAGAATACTTATAAGCCTTAACAACTGAGTTGTCAATTCAGCTGTACTCGGAAAAGCACTAGTAACAGGGGTGATGTGAAAGCAAGCGGTAATATGAGAGCAGATAGTAACGAGTAACACGACAGCAGTAGCAGTAATATGAGAGCAATGGCACCAGAAAATAGTTGATACTACTTCCAATGTCATGTAGAACGAGTATATGATTATAAGAGATGGACCGGAGTTCCCAGCTATCTACACTAGTGGTAACTCTCCAATAACAAGTGTTGGGTGAACAAATTACAGTTGGGCAATTGATAGGATTGAAATAGCATTAAGACAGAACATCAAGATCATTAATCATGTAGGCATGTTTTCCATATATAGTCATACGTGCTCGCAATGAGAAACTTGTACAACATCTTTTGTCCTACCAGCCGGTGGCAGCCGGGCCTCTAGGGAATCTATCGGATATTAAGGCACTCCTTTTAATAGAGCACCGGAGCAAAGCATTAACACTCCGTGAAAACATGTGATCCTCATATCTAAGCCTTCCCCTCCAGTTGTCCCAATTTCTGTCACTTTGGGGCCTTTGGTTCCGGACATAGACATGTGCATACAACTTGTAGATACAATCTAAGCAATAAGTATAGCGCTTAAATCTAAGATCATGCCACTCGGGCCCTAGTGACAAGCATTAAACACAACAAGATTGCAGCAACAATAACTTCACAAACTTTGTAGATAGACAATCATAACGTAACAATCCAACGGATCCCAACAAACACAACACCGATTACATCAGATGAATCTCAATCATGTAAGGCAGCTCATGAGATCATTGTATTGAAGTACATGGGAGAGATGATACCAACTAGCTACAGCTAGAACCCGTAGTCCATGGGGGAACTACTCACGGAGCATGATGGAGGCGATGGCGTCGATGGAGATGGCTTCCGGGGCACTTCCCCGTCCCGGCAGGGTGCCGGAACAGAGACTTCTGTCCCCCGAATTGGAGTTTCGCGATGGCGGCGGCGCCCCTGGAGTCTTTCTGGAGTTTCGTCAAAAGGTATCGCGTTTTTAGGTCGAAAGGCAACAGGGTGCCCTCCCCATAGGCCGGCGCGGCCCTATGGTGTGGGGGCCCCAGGCCTCCCCTCTGACTCCCCTTCGGTGTCCTGGTCCGTCTCGGTGAATTATGATGTTTGGTCTTCGTTTCGTCGAATTCCGAGAATATTGCCCGAACAGCCTTTCTGGAACCAAAAACAACAGAAAACAGCAACTGGCCCTCCGGCATCTCGTTAATAGGTTATTTCCGGAAAATGCATAAAAACATTATAAAGTGCAAGCAAAACATGTAAGTATTGTGATGGCGTGTAACTCACACGTTCGTTGGGAACCCCAAGAGGAAGGTATGATGCGCACAGCAACAAGTTTTCCCTCAGAAAGAAACCAAGGTTTATCGAACCAGGAGGAGCCAAGAAGCACGTTGAAGGTTGATGGCGGCGGGATGTAGTGCGGCGCAACACCAGAGATTCCGGCGCCAACGTGGAACCTGCACAACACAACCAAAGTACTTTGCCCCAACGAAACAGTGAGGTTGTCAATCTCACCGGCTTGCTGTAACAAAGGATTAGATGTATAGTGTGGAAGATGATTGTTTGCAGAAAACAGTAGAACAAGTATTGCAGTAGATTGTATTTCGAGTATAGAGAATTGGACCGGGGTCCACGGTTCACTAGAGGTGTCTCTCCCATAAGATAAACAGGCATGTTGGGTGAACAAATTACGGTTGGGCAATTGACAAATAAAGAGGGCATGACCATGCACATACATATTATGATGAGTATAGTGAGATTTAATTGGGCATTATGACAAAGTACATAGACCGCCATCCAACTCGCATCTATGCCTAAAAAGTCCACCTTCGAGGTTATCATCCGAACCCCTCCAGTATTAAGTTGCAAAGCAACGGACAATTGCATTAAGTATGGTGCGTAATGTAATCAACAAATACATCCTTAGACATAGCATCAATGTTTTATCCCTAGTGGCAACGAGCACAACACAACCTTAGAACTTTCTCGTCATCGTCCGTGTATCAATGTAGGCATGAACCCACTATCGAGCATAAATACTCCCTCTTGGAGTTACAAGCATCTACTTGGCCAGAGCATCTACTAGTAACGGAGAGCATGCAAGATCATAAACAACACATAGACATAACTTTGATAATAAACATAACAAGTATTCTCTATTCATCGGATCCCAACAAACGCAACATATAGAATTACAGATAGATGATCTTGATCATGTTAGGCAGCTCACAAGACCCGACAATGAAGCACAATGGGGAGAAGACAACCATCTAGCTACAGCTATGGACCCATAGTCCAGGGGTAGACTACTCACACATCACTCCGGAGGCGACCATGGCGGCGTAGAGTCCTCCGGGAGATGAATCCCCTCTCCGGCAGGGTGCCGGAGGCGATCTCCTAGATCCCCCGAGATGGGATCGGCGACGGCGGCATCTCAGTAAGGTTTTCCGTATCGTGGCTCTCGGTACTGGGGGTTTCGCGACGGAGGCTTTAAGTAGGCGGAAGGGCAAGTCAGGAGGGGGCACGAGGGCCCCACACCACAGGGCCACGCGGCCAAGGGGGGGGCGCGCCGCCCTAGGGTTTGGGTGCCTCGTGGCCCCACTTCGTTGACTCTTCGGTCTTCTGGAAGCTTCGTGGCAAAATAGGACCCTGGGCGTTGATTTCGTCCAATTCCGAGAATATTTCGTTACTAGGATTTCTGAAACCAAAAACAACAGAAAACAAGAAGCGGCACTTCGGCATCTTGTTAATAGGTTAGTTCCAGAAAATGCACGAATATGACATAAAGTGTGCATAAAACATGTAGATAACATCTATAATGTGGCATGGAACATAAGAAATTATCGATACGTCGGAGACGTATCAGCGTCCCCAAGCTTAGTTACGCTCGTCCCGAGCAGTAAAACGATAACACGGATAATTTTCGGAGTGACATGCCATCATAACCTTGATCATACTATTTGTAAAGCATATGTAGTGAATGCAGCGATCAAAACAATGTATATGACATGAGTAAAAAAGTGAATCATATAGCAAAGACTTTTCATGAATAGCACTTCAAGACAAGCATCAATAAGTCTTGCATAAGAGTTAACTCATAAAGCAATAATTCAAAGTAAAGGCATTGAAGCAACACAAAGGAAGATTAAGTTTCAGCGGTTGCTTTCAACTTGTAACATGTATATCTCATGGATATTTGTCAACATAGAGTAATATAATAAGTGCAATAAGAAAGTATGTAAGAATCAATGCACAATTCACACAAGCGTTTGCTTCTTGAGGTGGAGAGAAATAGGTGAACTGACTCAACAATGAAAGTAAAAGAATGGTCCTTCAAAGAGGAAAGCATCGATTGCTATATTTGTGCTAGAGCTTTGATTTTGAAAACATGAAACAATTTTGTCAACGGTAGTAATAAAGCATATGTATCATGTAAATTATATCTTACAAGTTGCAAGCCTCATGCATAGTATACTAATAGTGCCCGCACCTTGTCCTAATTAGCTTGGACTACCGGATCATCACAATGCACATGTTTTAACCAAGTGTCACAAAGGGGTACCTCTATGCCGCTCTGTACAAAGGTCTAAGGAGAAAGCTCGCATTGGATTTCTCGCTATTGATTATTCTCAACTTAGACATCCATACCGGGACAACATAGACAACAGATAATGGACTCCTCTTTTATGCATAAGCATGTAACAACAATTAATAATTTTCTCATTTGAGATTGAGGATATATGTCAAAACTGAAACTTCCACCATGGATCATGGCTTTAGTTAGCGGCCCAATGCTCTTCTCTAACAATATGCATGCTTAACCATAAGGTGGTAGATCGCTCTTACTTCGAGACAAGACGAACATGCATAGCAACTCACATGAAATTCAACAAAGAATAGTTGATGGCGTCCCCAGAAACATGGTTATCGCACAACAAGCAACTTAATAAGAGATAAAGTGCATAAGTACATATTTAATACCACAATAGTTTTTAAGCTATTTGTCCCATGAGCTATATATTGTATGGCGAATGATGGAATTTTAAAGGTAGCACTCAAGCAATTTACTTTGGAATGGCGGAAAATACCATGTAGTAGGTAGGTATGGTGGACACAAATGGCATAGTGGTTGGCTCAAGTATTTTGGATGCATGAGAAGTATTCCCTCTCGATACAAGGTTTAGGCTAGCAAGGCTTATATGAAACAAACACAAGGATGAACCGGTGCAGCAAAACTCACATAAAAGACATATTGTAAACATTATAAGACTCTACACCGTCTTCCTTGTTGTTCAAAACTCAATACTAGAAATTATCTAGACTTTAGAGTGACCAAATATGCAAACCAAATTTTAGCATGCTCTATGTATTTCTTCATTAATGGGTGCAAAGCATATGATGCAAGAGCTTAAACATGAGCACAACAATTGCCAAGTATCACATTACCCAAGACATTATAGCAATTTACTACATGTATCATTTTCCAATTCCAACCATATAACAATTTAACGAAGAAGAAACTTCGCCATGAATACTATGAGTAGAAGCTAAGGACATACTTGTCCATATGCTACAGCGGAGCGTGTCTCTCTCCCATAAAGTGAATGCTAGGATCCATTTTATTCAAACAAAACAAAAAACAAAAACAAACCGACGCTCCAAGCAAAGCACATAAGATGTGACGGAATAAAAATATAGTTTCGGGGAGGAACCCGATAATGTTGTCGATGAAGAAGGGGATGCCTTGGGCATCCCCAAGCTTAGACGCTTGAGTCTTCTTAGAATATGCAGGGGTGAACCACCGGGGCATCCCCAAGCTTAGAGCTTTCACTCTCCTTGATCATGTTACATCATACTCCTCTCTTGATCCTTGAAAACTTCCTCCACACCAAACTCGAAACAACTCATTAGAGGGTTAGTGCACAATAAAAATTAACATGTTCAGAGTTTACACAATCATTCTTAACACTTCTGGACATTGCATAAAGCTACTGGACATTAGTGGATCAAAGAAATTCATCCAACATAGCAAAAGAGGCAATGCGAAATAAAAGGCAGAATCTGTCAAAACAGAACAGTTCGTATTGACGAATTTTAAAATGGAACCAGACTTGCTCAAATGAAAATGCCCAAATTGAATGAAAGTTGCGTACATATCTGAGGATCACGCACGTAAATTTTCAGATTTTTCTGAGCTACCTACAGGGAGGCAGGTCGGAATTCGTGACAGCAAAGAAATCTGAAACTGCGCAGTAATCCAAATCTAGTATGAACTTTTCTATCAACGACTTTACTTGGCACAACAAAACACAAAACTAAGATAAGGAGAGGTTGCTACAGTAGTAAACAACTTCCAAGACACAAAATAAAAACAAAGTACTGTAGGTAAAAACATGGGTTGTCTCCCATAAGCGCTTTTCTTTAACGCCTTTCAGCCTAGGCGCAGAAAGTGTGTATCAAGTATTATCGAAGGGTGGTGCATTCTCAGCGGGGTGCGGAGTTTTCTCAACCAGGCATAGTATATTAGATACATAAGTTTTGGCATCTCCCTTTTCATTAGTCTTAGGCGTGAACTAAATGCGCAGCAGCAATTTCATAAGTAGGCGCAAGGTCTACCAAGTGTCTATCCTCAAAATCTTCAATGGTACAAACATGATTGAAGAATTCTTCTATATTATTTCTCCCAACTATAGACCCACGTCCTACCGGTATGTCTTTTGTGGTAAAATTAAAAGGAAACATGATGAATCAAGTAAAGTAAATGCAAGTAACTAATTTTTTTGTGTTTTTGATATAGCAAACAAGAGAGCAAATAAAGTAAAACTAGCAACTAATTTTTTTGTATTTTGATTTAGTGCAGCAAACAAAGTAGTAAATAAAACTAAGCAAGACAAAAACAAAGTAAAGAGATTGGGAAGTGGAGACTCCCCTTGCAGCGTGTCTTGATCTCCCCGGCAACGGCGCCGGAAAAGAGCTTGATGGCGTGTAACTCACACGTTCGTTGGGAACCCCAAGAGGAAGGTATGATGCGCACAGCGAGCAAGTTTTCCCTCGGAAAGAAACCAAGGTTTATCGAACCAGGAGGAGCCAAGAAGCACGTTGAAGGTTGATGGCGGCGGGATGTAGTGCGGCGCAACACCGGAGATTCCGGCGCCAACGTGGAACCTGCACAACACAACCAAAGTACTTTGCCCCAACGAAACAGTTGAGGTTGTCAATCTCACCGGCTTGCTGTAACAAAGGATTAGATGTATAGTGTGGAAGATGATTGTTTGCAGAAAACGAGTAGAACAAGTATTGCAAGTAGATTGTATTTCAAGTATAGAGAATTGGACCGGGGTCCACAGTTCACTAGAGGTGTCTCTCCCATAAGATAAACAAGCATGTTGGGTGAACAAATTACAGTTGGGCAATTGACAAATAAAGAGGGCATGACCATGCACATACATATTATGATGAGTATAGTGAGATTTAATTGGGCATTACGACAAAGTACATAGACCGCCATCCAACCGCATCTATGCCTAAAAAGTCCACCTTCGAGTTATCATCCGAACCCCCTCCAGTATTAAGTTGCAAAGCAACAGACAATTGCATTAAGTATGGTGCGTAATGTAATCAACACCTACATCCTTAGACATAGCATCAATGTTTTATCCCTAGTGGCAACAGCACAACACAACCTTAGAACTTTCCGTCACTCGTCCCGGTATCAATGTAGGCATGAACCCACTATCGAGCATAAATACTCCCTCTTGGAGTTACAAGCATCTACTTGGCCAGAGCATCTACTAGTAACGGAGAGCATGCAAGATCATAAACAACACATAGACATAACTTTGATAATCAACATAACAAGTATTCTCTATTCATCGGATCCCAACAAACGCAACATATAGAATTACGGATAGATGATCTTGATCATGTTAGGCAGCTCACAAGACCCGACAATGAAGCACAATGGGGGAAGACAACCATCTAGCTACAGCTATGGACCCATAGTCCAGGGGTAGACTACTCACACATCACTCCGGAGGCGACCATGGCGGCGTAGAGTCCTCCGGGAGATGAATCCCCTCTCCGGCAGGGTGCCAGAGGCGATCTCCTGGATCCCCCGAGATGGGATCGGCGGCGGCGGCGTCTCAGTAAGGTTTTCCGTATCGTGGCTCTCGGTACTAGGGGTTTCGCGACGGAGGCTTTAAGTAGGCGGAAGGGCAAGCCAGGAGGGGGCACGAGGGCCCCACACCACAGGGCCACGCGGCCAAGGGGGGGCCGCGCCGCCCTAGGGTTTGGGCGCCTCGTGGCCCCACTTCGTTGACTCTTCGGTCTTCTGGAAGCTTCGTGGCAAAATAGGACCCTGGGCATTGATTTCGTCCAATTCCGAGAATATTTCGTTACTAGGATTTCTGAAACCAAAAACAGCAGAAAACAACAACTGGCACTTCGACATCTTGTTAATAGGTTAGTTCCAGAAAATGCACGAATATGACATAAAGTGTGCATAAAACATGTAGATAACATCAATACTGTGGCATGGAACATAAGAAATTATCGATACGTCGGAGACGTATCATATTGTCATAAAACAAGCATGGAACATCAGAAATTATAGGTACGTTGGAGACGTATCAGCATCCCCAAGCTTAGTTCCTGCTCGTCCTCGAGTAGGTAAACGATAAAAAGAGTAATTTCTGTAGTGACATGCTACTCACATAATCTTGATCATACTATTATAAAGCATATGAGATGAATGCAGTGACACAAGGCAATGATCTATAGTTGCTAACAAATAGATAACATATAGCAAAACTTTTCATGAATAGTACTTTCAAGACAAGCATCAAAAGTCTTGCATAAGAGTTAACTCATAAAGCAATAAATTCAAAGTAAAGGCATTGAAGCAACACAGAGGAAGATTTAAGTTTCAGCAATTGCTTTCAACTTCAACATGCATACCTCATGGATATTTGTCAACACAAAGTAATATGATGAATGCAAATAAGCAAGTATGTAAGAATCAATGCACAGTTGACACAAGTGTTTGCTTCTAAGATGGAAGGAAGTAGGTAAACTGACTCAACATAAAGTAAAAGAATGGCCCTTCGCAGAGGGAAGCAGGGATAAAATCATGTGGTAGAGCTTTTTAAGTTTTGAAATCATATAGAGAGTATAAAAGTAAAATTTTGAGAGGTGTTTGTTGTTGTCAACGGATGGTAGTGGGCACTCTAACCCCCTTGCCAGACAAACCTTCAAAGAGCGGCTCCCATTTTATTTTTATTTTTGTGTGGCACTCCTTCCAACCTTTCTTTCACAAACCATGGCTAACCGAATCCTCGGGTGCCCGCCAACAATCTCATACCATGAAGGAGTGCCTTTTTATTTTAGTTTTATTATGATGACATTCCTCCCCACCTTTGCTTTCTCAAGCCATGGCTAACCGAATCCTTCGGGTGCCGTCCAACAATCACATACCATGGAGGAGTGTCTATTTTTGTTAATTAATTTGGGACTGGGAATCCCATTGCCAGCTCTTTTTGCAAAGTTATTGGATAAGCGGATGAAGCCACTAATCCATTGGTGAAAGTTGCCCAACAAGATTG